>NW_020456154.1:2388197-2629597 GCF_003342845.1 Nothoprocta perdicaria | reverse complement strand
AAAAAAAATAGCCAGGGGTGAGACAAAAAAAAATTGTTTCTTTTAAATGGAAACCAAGAATTAAACAAGAATTATGATATATCAATGTATATTTTTAACCTTTTGAAAGTTACTGTAGTCCATCTTTCATACTGTAATAAACGAGATAAGTATATATTCTCATACTGAACTGTTGATTGTTTCTTTTGAAAGGACATGAAAAAAAATTGCACTTAGTTTTAATAACTCCTTGGGTTCTAGCTGTTAGTGAAAGCCACCTAATTGGCAACCTCTAAGAGTGAAATCTTCTATTTATCCCCCAAATGGGTATGGTTATGGTAACAAAGAAGTAAGCTGCTCAGGGAAGGATCCTGAAGGAAAATACCTAGAAGGTAAAAGATGTGGTGTTCCTAATCCATTTGATCCATCATATTGAAAAAAGGCTTTGAGGGTTGTGATGTTGGCCATTAGGGTTAAGAATCAACTCCATTTCACCTCCCTTAATATAGCTCAAGGAAAAATTCAGCAGATAGATAGGAACCATTTCTAGTTACTGATGACCAAGGTTCGGTTTGAATGAGTGGCTGGCAGACAAAAATATTAGCAGTCTCTGATTTGAATCCTTTTCATAAGGAATCTCTTAAAACTGTAATCTCTTACATATTTGAGGGTCTGATTTTCACATTTTTTAAGACAATGCTTTAGTATGAATATGAGTTTTTCAAATGAATAGCTGTAGTGAGGGAAGAAGTGTCAGTCTCATCGGTTCTAGGAAAACAGAGGAGCCTATCAGTTTGGCATCCAGATCAGTATCAAGGTTGTGGGACAGTATTCCTTATCCACTGTGCAAGTATGGTTTGAAGCGGCTTCAAACCCAATAGCTATCTGGAAATATTCTGTGCACAGAGTGGTCTGCTAGATTAGAAGAAATAGTAAATTAGTTCTCTGTTGCTTTTGGCCTTTAAGACAAATTATTGAAGAATCAAATGAACACCAGTCCTATTGAAAAGAAAGGGAAGGGAATTGGTAGCTGTTGGTGGAGAGAAAGATAGGAAGATCCTTTATAACATATCTTCAAATGATAATACAGAGAATGTAAACAGAGAAATGACTACAAAAAAAAAGATTCTTTTTTAATGTTCTCCTCCCACTCACCATTTTCCTGATGTAGAAACCGGAAAAACACATACAAATGGAGAGGGAAAAAAAAAAAAAAAGGCATTTCTAATGGTTTGTTACTGGATTGTGAATGAAAACTGCTGTGGTGAAACAGTATAAAATGTCCTTGGATCCCTTTCAGAAAGGAAAGGTGGTCCTTGGATTTTAAAAGCTCATGAAACTGCTCTAGGGCTTTTTGTTTGTTTGTTTGAGAAGATCTTTAGCTGTAGTGTCTTTGCACACTTAGCGGGAGAGAGGCATCTCTTTGTTACTCTGAGGGAAGTGAGACCATCAGGGAGATGAATGGGCAGAATGCATAGGAAGCATCATGTCAAGGTCTCAAGGCAGCTACAGAAAATGGGTTTTAGGTTTGATAAAAACAAAACAGAACAAAACCCTCCAGTCTGCCAGCTTATGCCTACTGATAAGAGCACTGACAGAAGCATCTGAGATGACAGGGAGGGGACACTGACAAGCCAGGCAGAGTAGCTTAAAACCGTGGAAAGTATGTGTAAAGGACATTGGTAGTCTGATGTGGAGATAGGAAGGGTGGCCTAGAGTGCGTGTCCCTGATGAAATGAAGGTCCTGATTAGAGATATTTGRATGGAAGCAACCCTCACCCTTGCTATGTTAGAGTCCTCTGCTGCTCATTCATCCTCCCCCAAAACTCTACGTCTCAGAGATTCCTCTGCTTCCTAGCACACCAACCCACTCACTTTGAATTAAACCTTGGCTCCTATCCTTCCCGTGGTAGAACTTAGTGGCTTAACAGCAGATCTACCTTTTGTTGTTGTTGATGATGMTGAGTTAATTTTCTGCCAACTTAGTGAGTCAAATCGACGAACTAAGAGGTCCAGTGAATGCTGAAGCATGCTGGGCAGCAGGAATGCACGTTTCCTCTTTCACTGGAAGGGATTCCTTAGATCCACTTCATAACAGGAAAGGACTTGCATGCCTCTGRCTGCAAACATGATAGAAAGTGCTCTGGTGAATTTAAGCTAAGAGACTTCCCCAGGGACACAGCTAACCTTCTGGATTGCAAGATTGCTTCTTTAGACTTAAAAGCTTTCTACCTTTKCACTGGATCTTTGTGTAATGTGTGTTTCTAAACATATTGCTTAGGCAATTCTTTTTAACCTTGACATGTTTCCAATCAGCTCTCCCTGTGTGTAGAAAGAGAATGAAGCACTATTTAATCCTTCTTCACTTTTACGTTTCCAGAGAATTATCACTTAGCTCAGATTTTATACTGTCCTCTTGTTCTGCTGAGGCAATCACGCTCTATGATCACTCACAGACTGCTTTTCCTTAAGAGATCTCATATGGAACTCATGAAGGGAAGCTCCAGGATTACTGGCAGTGGAGATTCTGCATGAAAACATCTTGCCATACATGGTTAGAGATGCTCAACTGGGTGTGTGGTAATACCGATTTACTCCAGCTGAGGATCTACCCCAATATTCCTCTATCCTCACTGTTATTTCTCTCTGTAAAAAAGAAACTATTGCTTGCAATATTTTACCCCATTTAACTCTGGAGAGACCGGTCGTATTGTTCTTTTCCTTTTCAAAACTAGTCTCTACTTTCCTTGACCAGATCTCTCAAGTATCTTTCTAAGAAATGCTTGAGAGATAATGATACACCTCAAGTGATATGATAAGCACCATGTCCAGCATAGCAAGAAAGGTGGGGAAGATCTCACAGTGAGAAGACACAGCCATGGAAGCTGGWACTCCCTGTTACAGTGCAGTACCGAAACATTGCTCCCATACTGGGCACCATGGACGAGAKGCACCCATGGCTGTGCATGTGCATCTGATGTATGTTGGCTGTTGTGAAGGAGAGTGTCAGGWTATCATCTAATACATGAAATACTTGACCTGCAGCAAGGGATAATGAGGCAATTTAAAGTTTCACATTTTAATCAGAGGGCTCCAGTGTTCCGTCTTACTGCAGCTCTGTCCTAAGATGCCAGGCATCCTTTACTCCTGGCTATCTTCTATATCTGTCTGTAATACTTGCAAAATGTGGGTTTCACCCAGCCCTGTGGTCAAGTCCTCTTTCTCATGGATAAATTTCTTCTGCTCCAGTATCAGAGAACAAAGCAGACAYGAAGAGAAGCAGATCTGCAGTCATTTATCATGGAAGTCAGCCCAATGCTTCGATAATATGAAGGAGGACAGGGCCCCATGGRCCCTGAGAATTTGCTTGCGTTTGGCTTGGCAGTAATCCCTGTGACATTCCATCACTGTTCTTCGTGCTACATAACCTCATCAGTAGGTCCTGCCCCAAATCTCTTGCTGGACAGCCTGCAGAGAGGGGTGGGCTGTGGAAAACGTGCTTTCAGTTTTTTAGATCTCTTTTCCTGGAATTCTTTCCCAAGGTTTTCAGTTCTTCATGTTTTTCAGCTGCCCTGCTCCTGCTTTCCTCTGCAGCAAGCAAAGACGACTATTGTCCTCTGCAATTGTGTTGTGCTGCCACAGAAATGGCTGGTGTGCCGTGGAGCTGCACTGTGACCCTGCTGCARGAGGCTGATGGGAATGATGGGTTCTGAAGAAAGCCAGCTAGTGTCTCAATGCAAAGTCTTTACCTTCAAGAGGTAGCATTATCAAAGGATATAGTCTCTGCTTTCAGTGTTTTCTTTCATCATAAGAGAGTGAAGCATTTCTCATCTCCTGCTCTAGAAAATGTTTGGGCTAAGGGAGCTCTGGCTTCTTCAGCTGAGACAGTGATAGGGATGCAAAAGAGTCTGATTTATTGCAAGGAGTGTGGAGTGAGACACCACAGTCTTAAGAATGGCAGGTTAACAGGCAATRAATTTAGCTGCCAGTTTTGCCCCTTCCCTGAGAAACATTTCTGAGCCCTGCTTTCTGGCTTGTCCCTTGTCTCTGCTCCAGTTTGGGACAGTTTAAACAAAGATATATCCCTACACCGACAGAGCTTAAACCTCTGTGCAAACGATCTTAATTGACTCTGAGCCTGTTTTAGATCAATTTTGTTATATTCGGTTCCTTGCTGAGCTGGGATAAATTAATGCAGCTTTACTGTCACCAGAGAATACACTCCACTATTTATTCTGATTGTTCCCAGTTAACTCTCTCTGTTTCCTCTCAGTTCTTCTCCAGGCACCTCCTATACTCCGGGCATTCCTCCCACTCTTTTTTTCCCAAGCTATGTCCGTGTTGTGACACACTCTGCTAAATTTAAGCAGCCCAGTTGAGGATGGTGGCCAGAATCCTAAGCAGCTGTACCCTTAGCTAACCTTGTGGACAGGACCCCTTCAGTCCTGTCTGTAGGTTCCCTATAGGGCAACATATTGCCTATATGGACTGTCTGGAAATTTTTGGATAAAGTAGAACTACTTGCAAAATCAGCTCAAACTCAGCAAATAGTTTCATCTGGGAAAAAAAAAAAAGTGTGAAGAGAAGGAGGAATTTTGAAAATGCCACATGATGTCATGTAGATGTGTGAAAAATGAAATGTTCCGTTTTGATAAGGCCCAAATTACATCAGTATTTTCTGGATTGATTTTAGACTTTCAGACATCATTCCAGCATTCCTAACACTCAGTTTCAAAACTCAGATTCCAAACGGAGATTCAAAAAAAAAAGAGATTTCCAGTGAACTTCATGCAGYTCTTAGTACAGCCAATCATAAGATAACAGTTTTAAGCAAATGGTGGGTCATTCAAAGAAGGAAATTGGAGACTGTCTTCATATGGTCTGAAACTGCTCCTTTCGTCCATCATGACATTCTCACCTTAAAAAATACAAACCTAGGGAAAAAAAAAAAGCTTCTAGATGCTGTGGGGCTGTGAGGGAAGGAAGGGAGGAAGAGAATGAGGGGAATTAAAAAGATATAGCATATTTTTAAATTCTATTTCCATTATGCTATGAGTTAGTTTTCATGGAAATTCTGAGAAAGCACTTGGGAGAGAGCCCAGAAAAAGAAGGRAAAAAAGAAGACAAATTTTGTGTGGCTTATGAGAATGAAAAAAGAGAAGACTTTTTGTTTCATTTCTGAAGTGGGTGACATTTCTTTCAGCCAATTCCAGTAGCCATCTGACATGCCCCAAAGTTTCAGGGACCTGCTGTGCAGAGCATGTGTCTTGCATGGCTTGTCTGAGGACATTCTGGCTGTCTCAAAACCAGCTTGCCCAGGGACCACTAGCAGCATAGCTGTGGCAGCACAGCCTGGCTGCTTGTGCGCTCAGCCTGTACTTACTATAGGGTTCTCAGGCTGTATTAAACTTTGCTCTGCTGCACATGTAATTYGTACGAGCCTATTTGCATCCTTTTCTGCTCATGAAATACGGTATGGATATACCYTTGTTGTATGAAACAGTCAAGAGCAACTGTGAATTGAAGCCTCACCTACAAAGCCAGGAGACTGCAGGATCCAGCTTTGGCTTAGKGCATCATGGCCAGAACCTGTAAACGATTTGCAGCATTTTTTTTCTCTGCTTTCTCAGGATCTCCTATCATCACTGCTTGCTAATTAGCATGCTTGTTGTGGGTTGTTTCTTTTAAAATGCATTAAGATATGTATTTCTGGAATAAAAATGTACTGATATAGTTGCAAGACCTGTAATTATCTGCAGTAATAGCTACAATGGGTCCAATGGGAACAAACCTCACATTATGTAACGTCATCTGTCTATCAGCACATACACATCCTCTGCCTTTTTAAGTGCTTTCTCCTCATCCAAGCTATAGCAATCAGCACTCTACAATGCAAGACTTTTCTTTCCAACCAGGCAATAGGTATAATTCTACCCCATGCTCAGAAGTGTGTTTTGCTATGGGGGAGTATTGAATACAGCTACCAAATAGCATAAAAGGATACAGAAACTCCACAATTAAGATCATTCTATTGCCTTTCCTGTCATTTCCTTTTTATATCCAAATCTGCTGTTCTTATAGGTGTTCTTACAGGGTGTTCAATCCCACCCCATCTCTCTTACCAGCAAACTCCTGGCATGTAGTACTGCAATCAAACCAGACCATTCTAAAACTTGAATTATTCCACGTCTTCTGAAGGAGATTGCAGACATTGGGGCACAGGCAGTAAGAAGTGGCAATAAGCCACTCATCTGGAGGAACCAACACTGTGTTAATTGGTGCCTGACTTGTGGTCTGATAGGAGCAACACCAATTTTCAGGATCTTTCACTTTCTTCTGGTCCACATATCAGCTTCTACATCCTAAATTAGATAACACATCATGCACTGAATCATACAGCTAGGGTTTCTGCATGCTTTGTCAAAAGATTGGAGCAAACCCACGTATTTGTCACTTTGCATATCTGCATTTTAGGGCAGGATGAGAAAAAGGCTAGTGTGTAATGCAATGGTTGGATGCATGTGTTCTGCTAAGGAAGGCTCTCACGGAACATGCAGACCTAATGAAGTTGATGAGGCTTCCAATCAGCTCTGARCAATAATCACACCAGCCACATCAACAAGAAATCCAACATCTTCATCAAAGTTTTATTTTGAGCCTGCAGAGAAGAGTAAGCAAAGGAGCCCAAAGAGGAAAAAAACCTTCTGCGCAGCTTTGAGATGGACAGAAATGCTCTTCAATCAGTCTAGAAAAGCAGAGCATTTTTACCCTTAAAAAAGTATCCAGCCTACCCACACACCTCTGGAAATGAACACCTAAACCTCTCTGCTCCTTTAGCTGGATCCCTGCTGCAGTGCATTAGCTAGGATTCAGGCTCCTGGGGTGATTCTCATCAGCTATGTATTGTCTCCTTACATATTTTAACCTATCCATATGCTCTGTTATTCTGTCAGGTTCAACCTTATGTGACCTCACAGGGTATTTGCAGCATGGGGATGAATTGTGCAGCTTAGGGAATCTAATGTCTGCGACTTGCAGGTGCCCATTGGTGAAGCACAGTGACCTGGGAAGAGTTGTTGAGATTTCTCTTTCATCCCTAAACTATAAATAATGCTTTTGACTCTGGGCTCGCCTTACTCATGTCTGAATCATTCCATGCCRACTGTTTTTATTCCCCTTCCTGATCTCTACCTGCTTCTTATCTTGTTTTGGGAGCAAGTAAAGATGTCGGTCTGACTAGTTTCAGACAATTACCTCATACAACAAATCTTGCCTTTAAGCATCATTACTAACATCAGTTATACATGCTCAACTGTGAGGGCTAGAGGCAGAACACTGCCATTAGAGCATGTCACTGTCTCTGCTCACCTAGGCTGTCTACTGCCTTGTGGCCTGGCCCAATGACCACTGAAGTTGGAGAAAAGACTTCTGCACAGTGCAGAGGCAAAATGAGATGTTCCTTACCACATAGAGTAAGGCAGGAGGTTTGAGGGTATTGGACCACGCTATTTCTCTCTTTGAGCTTGAAGCTGTGGGGTAGCAGCTWCTCTTCAGGACCTGTGAGATCCTGGCTCTCAAAGAGGCACCAAAGAATTAATTTGAAGTCCCTAGTGCCTGTCCCTTCAGCCTGTAAAGTGCAGGGGACACCTGGAGACAAAGGCTGGGACCTGCTSTCTTCCTTTGATGACACAAGGCCCTCAGGCATGCTGGACATATGTACACAATCTCCAACAWGGGTCTTTTATAGCAATGCAAGATACATCCTTTTAGCCAAAAATGTTTTGGAACAAGTAGATTTACAGACCYGGCTAAAATATGTTAGGGTCAGGAGTCAGGATTTCATCATGTCACCTCTTCTTTTAGTACGATTTTATATATGCAGTGCTTACATACTGTGGGCAGAACTCATTCAGATTCATCAAAATAAACAGAGACAGCAGACATTTGAGAGCCATTCCTACAGATGGCATAAGTAAATGTTGTTATTCTTTTATGTTTGACTTGAACAGAGAAACATGATTTAATTGCACAAGTGATTGCAAGGCAGTTTTATTAATTTTATAAAATGAATGGATTTATTTTTTTTAACCTAAACTAGACATGAAGTTTATTTTTGATCCTTCATCCCTGTTTCTCCTCAATTGCATGTTCCCTTGATTCTTTCCTCTCCCATGTTGGCTTAAAATGCACCTTTTCTTTTTTCTCCACATATATCCTTTCTTCCTCCTTCCTGTCTTCCTTGCTTTTTTTTTCTCCTTTCTTTATTTAGCTTTCTATAAAATAAAAAAGGTAGATTTTTTTTTTTTGTTTTACATCAGCTCATCCTAATGAAGTAAGAAATGTGAAACAGCAATGTCTGTCCATCAGCTCCTTTGCTTTCTACAGTGAAAGTCTGAAAAATATCATATTCTTACAAGTTTCATGAAAATCAATGAACAATCCAAGAAATCCAAGCTATGAATATGATGAGAAAAGGTCACTGTGTAAATATAACAGTTATTTTTCCTTTTTGATATGTTGTCAAGCCAAACTGCAAATGGATATCAGCCAGATATCAGCATATGTGTCATATGGGTCTGAGTGGAAATAGATACAGGGACATTGGGTACAAATTTATAGGAAAGCACGTTATATTCTTTCTGCTGTTCATAAGACATTGTACTTTCTAAATTTCCAAGAAGATATATTTCAAAGTGAAAATAAACAAAACCTTTGAATACATCTGATTGATTAGGAAAAAAAAAAAAGCTATCATTGAGAAAGTGAAAGCAGAAGAATGAAAGAACGTAGAGGAAAAGATTTGGACTAATTGCTTGCCCAGAAGTGTGATCAAACAAATYCTCTCCTGCTGCTTCATTCCTGTTTTGTCCAAGGAAACAATTTCGTGTACCTTCTTTGTAAGTAAAACAGGGGTACGCTAAAGAAATACTGGACTCCATTAGCAGTTTCTTCTCCTAAATGAAACAGCCCACAAGACATCTAGAATTGGCTCACTCTGCAAGTCAAAAAGGGATAACTGTTTTTTGAAGTGAACCAGAATGATCCCGACACTGCACAGACCTGGCGTATGTGCAGTATCTTAATGTTCTACTTCTGTTTATTTTATACGTGTTGACACGTCAAAGCTCTCACAAAGCTGAGTTTCCATTCCTCTGGAAACATTTAACCCTCCCAAGACTGACAGATTTGTTAAAATGAACAGAGATGAGTCTAAATATTCTCTCATCTTCTCAACTTTTGTGTGTATTTGCAATCTCCTCCCTCATCCCCAACCTTCTTTACAACTCTCCAGTGGCATACAAATCAGACTACTGATAGCTACAAAGCATTAATGTGAGATATAAAATTTTCATAATTTAACTTTGAACTAGGAAATGTAAATGGATGAAAAGGGGAAGTTCTAATACATTTCTTTCCCTTCTGATTGTGAACTGTCAAAGTATATTTGCCTTCTTTATAGATTTGTCTCTCCTACCACAAAGGTGTGATTTCTTTTTTTTTTTTTAATTGTTGTTGTTGTTGAAGTTCATCTAGTTATTCTTTTGTTGAAGTTCATCTCATGCCTGGTTTCTTGGGCCTRGCCTTTAGCACAGAAACATGCCAAGTCACAGGATTTGTGATAAAGTTTTGGCACTTCTGATATCTGATTTAATACACTTACTCTGAGATTTTTGTTCGACCTTTGCTAATTTTCAAACAGCTTTCTTGACTCCCAACATGGAGCCCCTTATGCTCAGTGTGATGGAGACCATCTCTGATGCTGAGAAAAAAAAATTACATGGACTGAGTGCCTCATGACTCATTCTAAAAAGGAGTCTTAGTTTATTTTACTTACTAGGTTTGTCTCGGCAACCTTACCCAAATTTTTAGCTCCCAAATGCTGGGATTAACACTTCTAAGATGTCATTTTCCAGAACACTTGCTAGTGTCTTAATTAAGAAGTTTAATTAATTCTTAATTAAGAAGCATTAAGAAGTTTCTTTTATTAAATTATATTTTCAGTCTGTTTCTACCATTCTTGTCCCACAACCCCTCAGGATTTTATAACCTACATGCTCTATTTTGGCTAGTGATGTCAGAAGCAGAGCAGTTACCATGGAGAAGAAGGGGACAGACTCCACTGAGACGGACACAAACACAGCCTAAATCTACAACAAATTCGTGATTCATCGGCCAAATTGCGTGTCATTGTTAATGCGTTGCAAAAGAGGTCATCGATTATTTTTCAGTTTAATGTATGTAGCGGTAGACAAGTTTACTAAGAACTTCATCTAAGCTTGGCTAATATTTACTTCAGAAGAAGCCACAACACATGTTATTAATGAATAAGTGAAACAATATCAGGCACCATCTCAAGAATTGTTACATGAATAAGGCTATAGAAACTAAGCTGGAGAGCTGGAATTTTTCACTGAAAGAAAGCCCAATTATTCATCAGATCCTAGGGTCAATGTTGCACAATGATACACAGATAATGCAGGAGCTCCTTAAATGGTGAGAGAGCAAACTCATGGCACTAAGTTGAGAATCACAGAATCATAGAATTGTTATGGTTGGAGAAGACCTTTGAGATCACTGAGGCCAACTGAGGTCTCTTCAAAATCAGACCTACCAAACCATGTCCCTAAGTAAGTGCCTCATCTACACCTTTCTTGAACATTGCCAGGGATGATGACTCCACCACTTCCCTGGSCAGCCTATTCCAATACTTAACTACTCTTTGAATGCACTGATATATGTTAAAATACTTCCATTTTTCTTTCTGACGTCTAGTTCATTTGTAATGTTTGCTTTATTATTTTGTTTGTATTTGTCATGTGAAATATTTAGCTCATTTCTCAACAGCTATTTCAGTTTCTCCCTCTTCTGCCATACTAAGAACATTCTGGTAAGATGAAAGCTCCACAGCTCAACCTTCACGTATTTCATCTATGTGCATGGCTAAGACCAGTACCAGAGAAGGCTGTAGGAATGACATTTGGCTCCAAAACACTGTGACATGCCATTAATACTCACTGGTCAAATAAGAGCATTTCAGATCAATGAAAAATAATGTAAGCTAAAAGGATTTGGAAAGAGTCAAGAAACTCAAGAATTTATGATTGAAGAGTKCTACAAATTTATTCTTTGAAATAACTTTGCATTTTATTTCTTAGGAWTATGAAATACTATAATCTTATATGCAAGAATAAAAAGGTTTGGAGTAATTTCTTTGCCTATTTCCTTGATGATTGGGGCGGTTTTCTGCACCAGGCTATTTAATKGTAACTCAGATTGGAGTTTTTTCTCTCTTCAGCAATAAAGAGTCCACAGCTGGCATGCTAAATTCAGTTCACAATACTAACACATGCAGAATTGCATCTGGTTCAAATTCCTATTGCCCATGTTTTCAAGACTGCCAACTGTAGAAACGTAGTTAAAACAACAGCAGTTTTAAACAGCATTGTCTGAATTTTGGCAAAAAGTGTTCATTATTGCACAGTAGAACACCTCACTGATGTGTTGTGGAAGCTAAAATTGGGTTTTCTGAAGGTTATTAAGCATGGTCATCCAGAGGCAGTGTCCTGCTTAGGGACACCCAAATCTCTGATTTTTAGAAGGGTTCTCTGGGGGAAAAGTTCATTCACCCTGTTCACTGTGTGTTTCCCCCTGCATGCAAAACTGTATCCTAAAGAAGGCAAAGACAATTTGAATCTTGGGTTTGCACCACTAAGGCTGTTTTTACCTTATATTTATATCAGCTCCACTGTCTTGAATCATGTGAACCTATTTTGGAAAATATGGACTATTTCTGTCACTGCAGAGCAGCAGAAAAGCTGAGGTATGTAGAGGTGAACTACTGTTTTAGTAGATGTTCATTTTCTTCTTCAGGACATTTCTCTGATTATAACCACATTTCAACAGGTTACCTGATGCATGTATTTTTTACTAGTATTTTTTCTTCTCATGCCTTCTGGGTCTAAGACTCTGAGAGCACTTTTCTTTTAATATTGTTTTGCTGAGACTGTTGCGTGTACAGTATCATTCCTAGAGCCAGAGAGACCATAATGCACCCTAAAGATACTGAGAAACATTGTCTGGAAGCTGCGAGAGCACAAGCATTAATCTTCAGAATGTTTTCTAAACAATTGAGGCCCATTTAATCATCATCATCATATTTTTCTTTCTTTTTTTTTTAATATTTGAGTGTTATATTTGCAAACTTTGATTTAGAGGGTTAGCTGCTGTGTTAACCAGCACTCTGCTAAACCCAGTGTGATAACATTCTCCTTTTCTCCTTTTCCCTAAAGGCCCTTACTCCTCTTAATGGAACAAGATGACTATACCATGAAGCAGTGATCCTGCTTTGACAAGAGAGAGGTAGAGTATACTTTAGAAATACATCCCCCTGTGCTAGGGTAGGAAATTAAAAACAACAACAAAGAGAAAAAAACAAGAAACCCATTGTGTTACAGTGCAAAGGAATATCTTGTTCTTTTTGAGCTTCATATGGGAGGCTTAAAATGAATTAGTTTGCTTTATGGATGTTAAGTCTCAAGTCAAACAACCCTGCATGTAACAAATCTGCAGAATGGGGGATCCTGCCATAAAACTGCAATTCAAAGAGAAGATATACATCTCTTCTTTTTCTATTTATTTCCTTTCCCAACTCTCTCCTCCCTGTCCCTCAGCAAGGGAGCTATTTTGCAGAGTACTTTTCATTAAGCAATACCCATTTGTTTAACGGATGGAACTCAGAGAAGCAGGAGTAAACATTCCCCATGAAACACCAACGTAAATATTTAAGGATAGGAGCCTGGAATGACCAAGCCATATTTTATAYTCAAAAGCCACTTGCATAACCAGGCTGAGAGTGCCCAGAGACTGACTGAGAGCTGTATTTAGGAGAAGAAATGTTTTGTTCTGTCATCTGGACTATCCTGTGAAGACTTCACTAGAAGAACCGTGTAAGTCTTATGCCAGTATTTGTGGAATGACAYTCTGTGGAAGCAGAGAGAGACACAAGGCCCTGGGATAGGGCATAGTAGAACAGTATTGTAAAAAGCCACGTAACTTTTCCCTTGAAGTGTTTAGATATGATTTTTTTTTCTTCCTACCAAGACAGACATCCATTTTCACCAATTTTAATTCCTGGTTTCAGCCTCAAATCTGCTAGTGAAAATAGAGAAAATTGAGATTTCTGCTGAAATCCCCATTTTTTCTTTTCTCTGCGACAAAGTAAAAAACAGGAATACGAAGGTTTGAAAAAAAACTARTATTTTTGTTCTAACGCAATTTTTCCTTTACTGATCAGTGTTGCCTACTGACAGTATGAAGTTTCTTGCCTGTGACCTGTCTTCCATCCCAGTTCTGCTGAAATCAACCCTCCTCACAGTTACACATCATTGCCTGCAGGCATCTAGGGGCAGTGGCTCACAAGAAGATAGATTCAGCATTGCCTTAAAACATACCATCTGAAAGGGTTCATTGCTGCATATCAAGGCCTACACACTCATGGCAAATCGGCTTTGGCAATTCAAGTATGACCAACCTTTTTCTGAGTCATCTATTCTAGTATATCTGTCATTGTTTGTTCCACACTGCTGYACTTCGGGTCCAACCTGATGGCCTAGATACTTAGAGATAATGCTTCCCTCCTCTCTTCTGATCTCCGTGTTCCTGGATGTTAACTTAATCAATGGACTTATGCCTCTTTGAGCTCTATTGTGCCTGATGCTSCAGCCATGCTGAGACAAACTTACTCCACTTCATCAGACCCTAAACCTTGCGGCACACAATAGCAGCCCCTGGCCTGGTCTGCTGTTTTTGCTTCACCCCCCCAACAAGAACCTGTACTCCCTGGGCTGCAGTCACTGTGATGCTGCCCCAGTCACTCCATCAGCATCTCCTTTATGACTCCCTTTTTCCAGTTTCCCTGGCATCTCTTCTACTCCCACCACACACTTTACCACATACGTAACTTATTCCTGTGCAATAACCCCATCCTTGTTCCCTGATCTTTCTCCTTGATGYTGTATATTTCCCATGATCTTCCTCGTTTTTCCTTCTGCATCACCTGTGACAATCTCAAATGTCTCCTTGTTAATCTGCAATTCCTCCTCTTTTCTTTTTTTCTTTTACCCTCTAGCACTCTAGCACTTCCCTGTGTTCCACATGTACCAAAATCTGGTGTAACCATCAGCTCCTTCTTCTCTCCCCTCCTACGTGGATGTTATAATTAATTCCTGCAGGTTCCAGCTCAGCAGCATTCTAGGGTTAGCAAAAGCCCATGGGCTGGTTGATCTATTGATATGACCACAGCAGTGAGGCTGGGTCTGCAGATCTGTACATGTTGTGTAAACAAAGGCTTGTGCCAACTGCTGAGACCAGAAGGTAGGGTTTCATTCAGCCATTGGACATTTTTGAAAATAAAGGATGGTGAGAAATTATGGTCATTTTCATATTTTAGGATGCAAGAAATTGAAATGAAGTCTCTGTGGTTATTTATACTGGTAGTGTTTTCAGCTGACAGTTCTCAGGAGATTTTGGGAACAAGGAACTATAGTTTCATTTGGCTGAGGGATAGGGTGATTTTATGAATTACAGATGAGTGCATGCATGCATTTACATACACAAACTCTAGCACATGTTAAGAGCCATGAAACCCAGTCAATTCCTTAAATCTGTGCACAAATTTAGGCAACACCTATGACCTGCAAAAGGCTTTCTTATGGGTTCTGTTATTCTGAGGAGCTGTCRGAAGTAATGACATGTGGCCATCTTTACTATGTTTTGAGGGAAAAAATATCATCAGTCTCTCTTCTACAAAGCAAACTCTGCCACTGATGATCTGGTCCACTTTGGAAAGAATGATGAGTCAACTTTGAGCAATCAAATACTAGAAAACCACCACTGATCTGCTGGGACTTCTGTAGGAAACCATTTCTGCTTCATTCCCACCAGTCCAGCTTTACACATTGTTAATACTACATAGAGAATCTACATCCTCAGGAAAAACACTAACAAAACATGAAACTGACCTTCACCCTAATCTGAATACCCTGCATGTATCCTTCTCCCTTAAGGCTTCCACTGCTGGGGCAGAGTGACCTGCTCAGASCAAGGTATACACCATCTACTTTTAATACCTTGCCTTAATACAGTGACTGCAAAACTCTTATCTTATGTACAGTCAAAACACAGACTCATTTCTYGTGAAATAAGAAAACCAAGTGAGTAAGGCAATGTTTTAATTTTTTTAAATGATTTTGGCCAGAAGTTGTTTTTCTGTTTTTCTTTGATAGATTGAGAAATATTTTCTATCCCTCTAAGTCTCTAAACTGTGTGCCTCACAGACATATTTAGCCCTTATGGCATGAAATAAACCTCCAATAGCAAATAATGTGACACATAATGTGACTTGTAGCCCTGAGGTCCCAAATGATTTTAGGAGGGCAACACTGCAAAGCAAAGCCTGGCACATTGCACAGGCCTGCCCTCTCCTTCAAGTGCGTCACAGGCTTTAAGGTCAAAAGTAAAAACAGAAGATGTGGGGTTAGGAGACGGAAGATCTGAAGTGTCTGGAATTGAACACAGTACCTCTTTATGGAGCAGTCAATATTTCTTCTTCTGTCTCCTCAGAGCTAGCTGTGTGTTTTGTCTAAAACCAGTCTCTCATTTGAGCTACTTGAGATAAAACACTGAGAAGCCCCTGTTGTAAATTCCACACAAAAACACAAAGGAAAGAGCCCAAAGTAAAGGAGAAKGTTTTCATAATAAAATTGTAAATGGGAAAAGAGAGACTAAAAGTCCTTTTAAAGACAAGTAATTAGGAACAGTTGCATCCCCTCCAAAACGCTTTTCATATACTGTCTACTTAATACTTTCATTGGAGAGAAGCAGTGCAGGCTGAGATGTGTGTGTGTATCAGGTGGGACAGAATAGGAATCTCGGTGAAGAGAAAAAGGAGATAGAGTCCAGAAGCACCAAGTTCCAGATATGTGTATCCAGATATGTGTATTGAACTCATGCCGAGAAGCACAGAATTCTCAATATCGGGTTTCTCAATATTCCTTCCACAGTGTCTCTCCAAATTAGATTCCTCCCACACTGCCTACAAAATAACAACAGTAAACAGTTCACCACCCTACCCATGATGGTGGGGAGGCAGCTAATGTAGATAAGGCAAAAAGATATTATACAACATGAGGGTATATGGGGTCACAGAATCATATCCTCTGGTGTACAAGAGAATACAAAGGAAAAGACCTTAGTGTACCATGGAATATGATCTCTGAGCTATGGCCCTTAGCTAAGTCCACATGGTGCAGTAGTCTGAGAATGTAATTAATTACAGCCTGACATTTGTGGTTCCATCACTGGCCTCCCTGTATCTGTAGCATGGAGAATCCTTAACCATATTGCTTTTCTGCAGAAAATTGAGAACCAGCTCACCTGTGGGCAAAAGTATTTGGCCCTGCTAGAGGCCTGTCCTTGCAACCGTGATGCCCAAATCTCAAAAAGTTTACATTTATAAGGAACAAAATGCAGTGTCAGCCTCCTAGATTGCATATCAGTTAAATACTAAAACTTCCCTTTCTTGTATGAGCTGTTTGGGATTTAATCTTCATAGGATTTGACTAGATATTCTGGACCTATCCTTGTGCAACCTGTTTCTGACCCACACTGCTTTAATCAAAGGGTTGTCTCCACGAGATAGGAACTRTATCATCTTCCAGTCTCCCTCAGGAATTCATTTCACATTGGTTTCCTTCTTTGAATTTATAAATAGATCCCTTTCCAATAGGCACAGGAATCCAACCCAGGCTAGTTGTTCCTCTTTGTCACTAGAATTAATCTAATAGACAGCATCTGCTTTTTGAAAAAATGTCTTGTTTGGTTTAACTCATAGAGATGAATGAATCAAGTTGTGTTCCCCGAGGGCATGGCTCAAAGGTAAAGTACGGATTCATCTTTGTGGGAAAAAGARGGGGATCCATGTTTGAGAACAGATCACCTGCTGCTTTTATCCAGATATTGTAGGATGAAAGTGCAACAAATGAAATAACAGRCAAATCACAGATGTAGGAATCAATACAACTAAGAATTGAAGGACTTCCAATGACCAAAAATTGCAATCTCAAATAGTTCTGAATGAAAACAGAAGCTGGTTCCATTTCAGAAGTGTTAGTCAGTCACACATCAGGCAGGTAAAGAAATATGAACACTAGACACTTGGCATCATGCAGGTACCTGACAAACATATAAAGTTAGTCGGACTTTCTTTAACTGCTGTATTTATATTTTGATAACAGTAAGTTCCATGCAAGCATTCAGGCTACCATGGCAACATGATACATTTTTTCCCAAGTGTCGTTTTTCCATCACAATCTTTTTTTTTTTTTTTTTTCATTTTTTTCTTTTTTCAGAACTTTGCCTGATTTCAAAACTTTGGTTGCTGAGGCAACATTTCATTTTGACGGGAAGTGATTGGCTGTGCCCATCTGTGCCGAGGCTGCTCTTTGAAGACCATCATGCTACAGAATGGGGGGAGGTGTTAGGAAGGCTAAAACGATATCAGGAAAGCTGAATGAGAGGAAGCAACTGTGCTGAGAAGTGGCTATGGAGGRGGTGATGTACACCTGTGCAAGAGACAGGCGGAATGGTCTCCAAGTGGGAGGTTCCAAACTTAGCACAGGAGAGTTAATGTGCCACATTTCAACACTGGGAATATTAAATGTGTACTTAGTGAAATAATGCTTTGCCGTTGATGTATCGCTTCAGGATCTTGTGGAGATGCATAGTCCTCAGAAGACCTTTACAAGACAGGAATTTGTCTTTGGCCTTATTTAACGTAAAAAATGACTGTGGTAGAGAGAGTATGAATGAGCTGCTGAAAGTAACATGGCAAATTAGTGGCTGATGTAGGATTAAGCCTCTGGAAATGCTGTGTTTCAGCTGTAAGATCACAATTTCTCTGATATTTAAATTGTGTTTAAATAGAAACCCACTTACCTTCTACAGAGAAGTAGTGCTTTTGCTTTTTTCTAGCTAACATATTGCAGTCCTCACCTCTCCTATTTTCCAATGTATTTGGCTTGAAAGGCTCTGCTCCAGGGACTCCATTCTTGCTMTACAATGCCTTCCTCTGAGGGACCCTGAGACCCTGCTATAATAAACATGACCACCACGAGTAATCATAACAACAACTTARAACAGCTCCCTAATTTGCGTCATTCCAACTTTCCTGGCAGGGAACATTGCCCTGTTGACAGGACACAACACTATCACTTCAATGCCTATAGGCTCTAAAAGACTCACAAACATGAAGAGCAGCTTCAGGAGGCAGAAGTAAGCAGCACCCAGCAGCAAGTGAAAATGAACGATAAAGGAGGCTCCAAATTGGAGGAGGGAGAGCATATGACAAGGAAAAGATAGTGGCTTTGGGGAAATGTGCAGGATGAGGGCATGCACAAGCCATTGAACTGGAAATAGAACAAKGGTTAATAGACAGATGAAGAGAATAGATAAGGGATGGCAGGAGGACAGATACTATAGAGATAAGTACAGTGTACAGGTGCTACTAACACAAGCATCGGCAGTGAAAGCTGAGAAATGAGTGATGAGAAAACTAAGTGATCACAAATCAATATGAGTGGCCCAAGCAGGAAAAGCAGCTTTCATTTCATGTCATCTCATTTCATTAAATTTGCTGAGGAGATGGAATTGAGGTAGRAATACAGAGTAGCCAGATGAAACTCTTCAGAGAATGGGATTTATTCACCATATCACTGGTCCCATGTGGAGCAGAGAAGCTCCCCAGAAATGAAATGGTATAAAAAAAATAAAAAGCTAATAATAGAAGAGGGAAACTTTACTGAAGTGAACAGCCACTGCATACATTTCTCTGCCTCTTAAAGAGCAGTAGAAAGTTCAGGAGGATTTAAAAATATTGTGGATGAAGAAAATCCATCATGAGCAGCAAGAAGCCGGAATCTATCTGCCCTTCTTTGATGCAAATGCCTAGAGTAACTTGGACTAATTTTTATGTGCTCCAATTTGTTGCTCTGTAGGGAAGATGGTCAAGCCTCTAAAGGATTTGTGTGGCTAGATGTTACAAGGTACAAAGTCACTGCTGGGATCGGAAAATATTTTAGGACTGAAAAGGGAAATTGCAGTCCAGCACAGGCAGTTTTTAGAAAAAAATCTGTTCTATCCAATGTGCAATGGTGTCCGCCCCTGCCTCTCAGCATGTCCTGGTAGCCTAGTACTTCTCTTGCCTCCTCCAGTGATCATTGGTCCTGTGCCTTCATAACTGACATGCAGTATCTTTAAAAGCACCAAGAGGCCTTTGCTCTGCTGTCACCACTGGATGAGGAAACCCAAGAAAGCTGCCRGGAATATCAGAAAAGCTGGCAGGGAGACATTAGAGCAATGACAAGCAGAGTAATAYCAGGCATGTATGAAAGAAAAAGAAAATAATTCTCTCATCCATTGCCTCAGTCTAGCCTCCTCCATCAATAGACTTTTTTAAGGTGAATGGAAATCAATCAAGGGTGCAGCCGGCTGCAAAGACAGGTGAGCAAACTTCACCCACTGGTAATTTGGACCATTCAGATTTCACTTATCTCTCACTGTCCGTTGCAGAACACAGCCTTTTCCCTGCTTTCTTAGTTGATAAGGAGATGGTTTACACATTTTAAACTAATTATGACTTTAGTGTCAATTCTCTAAAGCCCTTAAGTCGTACACTGTTTTGTGAGCAAATATCTTTCCCTGCCCAGAGATGTTGCACACAGTGGGTACTGATGGAAAGCAAAGCCAATGCATAGATATTTGGCTGGTACCAGCTATTGCTAGTTTAGAGGGCTTAACTAATACATTAGACTAGACAACCATGTCTCCAATTTGCAGTCYATGTTTCAGTGTCCCAGCTCCAGACTGATGATGATAACTCACTGGGGATTAGGCTTTGCTTTCTTTCCATTTCAGCCGTTCAGAGCTGACTGCAGAAGCAGAAGAAGATAGAAACCYACTGTGTGGATCACCACCTGTGTGCTCTTCTGAATCTGGGTCACTGTAGCATTTAAAAGCAACCAACAGACACCTGCCAGGCAAAAGCAAAGTGGAGTAGCAAAGCTGAGAAGCACTCTTGAGGTCCAAAGCAAAACACACAGGCACAGCATGCTGCAGGCTTTGTCTCCCTGCTGAATTAAATTGTTTTTGATGCTTCCTTCCCAAAGGCTTTGAATTTTAACTGTTTTTTTTTTTCCTTTGTTGATTCTGTAAGAATTGGAGATCAAAAAGCTCTGGAGAAAGATAAACACATCCTCATACCTGATTTACATGCACCTTTGTATGTGCAGGACCCTGCCTAAGGACATGAAGCTTTAGGACAGTGCACTGACTTTGCTTTGCTTTGGATGACCCAGAATTTTGCCCAGTGGTCCCTGGARCACAAGCAACCATTTCTTGCATCAAATGGAGAAGGAGATGGATCCCATAACAATCCTATTATAGGCCAGCACAAGGCAGAGMTTTGCTGCAGAGATTCAGGAACTGAATCCTGTCTGCTGATCCCAGTGTGGGCAAAGGGAGTCCTCTCCCATTCTCAGGCATTTGAGAATAGCTTGGGAGTCTCCTATTCCCAAAGGTACAATGTTCAACAGCTGCTGAGTGGCCTGGCAAATAAACAAGTAACTTCCACAAAATGGATCTGGACATCAGCCATATTAACCATGAGTGCTGCTCRCCCCTATGGATACAACAGCTGCCCATTGAAATAAACAGGAAACTGTGTTATCCTCTGAGGAATAGGAAAGGTGAAGGGGTCGTGACTGTAAATTGCATGTCTGTGGGTTTGGAGCATGCAGCATGAGCCATAATAAATAGGCTTTCCATTTTTTTCTCACAGAGCAGGGGCTCAAATGCTGGGCTTTTCCTTCTGATCTTCCTCCTGAGCTGGTTCTTTGACCTAATGTTTCGCTTCAGTTCAAGAGCATTAGCCATATCCAAGAAAACAGAAATCATGGTTTATCCATTCAGACTTTGGAAAACAGTCCAATAGCATGGCATGGGCAGGCGCTGAAGGAATATGCCTGTCAGGTCAAGTGGAATAAAACTATGGATCTGTCTCCTCTGATTCTATATGATCACAAATTTATTTATGCTAGCAAGCCTCGGCTCCTGTCCATGGACACATTTCTTCTGTACTATGCTGTCCTCCAAGCTGTTGTTTGTCAGGAAAAGACTTTGAGCCCCCTTGGTGTCAGCTTTTCTTGGCCATTTGGGAGTCTCTTTCACCCTTTTGGAAAGCACATCAAGAAAATTCTACATCAATGAATGCAGCCCATCAATGAATTAGCTTTTGTCCATGTAGTGCTCAGAAATTTCTGAGATTCTTGGCAGATTTTTAGGACCTATGTCACACCAGACTGGAGGTCAAGTGAGCTGGGTCAAATTGTTCCTTCTGATCTCAATATCTCAATATCTCAATATCTATTGGTAAGTTTAAGTTGAACTCAATACTAGGAAAGTTTCACATTCTTCTCATGTGATTTATATTACTGAAAGATACATCTACACCTGAATATAGTACAGTAAAACGATATTGCTGCAGTATGGCAGCAGTGATGTTGCTATGGAAACCATGATATTTTAATTGTCTAATTCAAGAGAACCCAGGTAAGCCAAACATTGTGGTTCCCCCATTAGCAGCAGCTCTGCTTCAGAAAGATTGGAACTGAATATCAGGAATGAAGGGCTCTGTCACTGACCAATTTGTGTGAGYTGTGTGACCTCAGGCAATTTCATGTCCTTTGTTTCTCCCCAGTATGTGCCCTCATCTTTTGCCTGCCTCATCCATRTGGATAGTAAGCCTCCCAGATTTGAGAAAGTCTCTGAACTCTGTGAGGGCACAGCATCCTCGTAGGATCACTGAGAATGTTCACAGTACAAAATATGGATCTGAGATAATTAATAATGTTGAAAGTGCTCTTTTACTGGTGCAAGGGTCTAGGGCAATGGTACTAACCACATGGTAAATTACAGGTACACTCTTGCTTTGAAACCGTATAGATATCTTGAGCAGAGGGCATTTAACTTCTTAGATTAGTAATATACCCAAGTTCATCTTTGTGATCATTTGTAACAGGACCCAAAAAGTCCTGCGTGTAGTTTGAGACCTGACAGATTTATCCACCTGAAGATTTATAGAAAGGAAAGATGTCTACATATCTATTTATAGGTGCCTATTTATACTGCAGAGGTATTGGATGCTGATGAGCACACAGCAGGTAGCCAGTTGTGGATAGACCTGATTTCCACTGAGCAAGTTATATCACAGACACTTCGAGCAAGGCAAATGTCTTAACAATGATTCTGCTTTCATTACCAGGAGCCAGAATTGTGCAGTAAAAAGAGGCATTCAAAACCTAGGCTATTGCCTAGCCTTTCTGGCTAGAGGTCTGTGTGCTGAGCTCCATACAATGTATGTGACCAGCAGTAAGGAGTTGTGACCAGTGGTAAGGTGATAAAAATGCTGTTTAAAAAAATATGAAACACTGGCAGGTGTCACAGAAGCGATGTCAGGTCTGAGAAAGTTGCCTCTCATGTCTCAGCACCTTCATTTTTTGAAAGATCTGTCACTCTCTCTCTCATGCCTCTAAGAGAATAGACAATTCCTTTGCTAAGAAAGCCTGTGCTTTCTTGTCATGATGCCCACTCAGAGTCAAGCAAGAACCTTGGTGACTAGAGGCATAGGGAAGCAATGGGAAGACTCAGCAACATTAAGGCACTGATACAAGGTGTAAGATGGCCCTACAGCCCAAAAGGAAAAGACTGAGCATGGTAGAAAACTCTACAGGCCCCTAGAAAGATTAAGTTTTGCACAGGACTKCTTTGTTTAGGGTGGTGTAACAACAGACTGCCAGGACTCAAAAGAATCAAGAAATAAAAATGTTGGAATTAGACATTACTGAGAAAAAAAAATCAGCTATGGAAGAGAACATAGATGTAACCCACTGCTGTAACTGAAAGATGAGAAGATATAGGTGACAAATAGGACTGCCAAGGACAAATTCCTACTGTGTGTTCCCATTAGAGAAGGGTGTCCATACTGATGGGTTAAGTGTCAGGAGATGACCATCTCTGGTCTCTGTAGTCTTGCGCCTAAAAGTTATCAGAAAACAGTGAGTGAAGGAAAGATGTCTTTGTTGGACAAGACGCATGGGAGATCAATGTGACCAAATGTGATGCAAGGACGGATTTCTGCCATTGTGCTAGAAAAGGACAAGCCCCAGGGAAAAGGAAAGAAAAAAAAATCAGGAAGTGAGAAAGTAGTGATGAGACATGAATAGGAGGAGGATGTGCAGCAGCTTGGCCAGAAGAGAGCTGAAGGGCAGTGAGGAGACAGGAAGGACCAAGAAGCAGCAGATGGTCCAGAGAGCATTCTTGTTCTCATTCACCTTATTCTCCTACCAAGGAGTCCCCAAGAGATGTTTTGGTGTCCTGTTAAAGCTGGCAGGCTGAAAATAGAAGCTAGAGGCTTGTACTGGAAACTTTGCAAGACAGCCTTGGACTGATAGCAATGTTCAGGAAGGTGAACAGGAATGCAGGCAAGAGCTATGCAGCGAGATGGAGGAGCAAAAGAACTTACTAAGGCTGCTGGGAGAGATCTAGACCAAAGGTGCTCAGGAAGGAGTGAGGAACTCTTGCAAACGGATGGGCAAAATGGAGTGAAAAGCAACAGTGGGCATTTGTGTGTCATATATGTTGGATAATGAGTCAGGACGTATCCTCATCCTGAAACTACCATATAGCACTGCCGGAGGCTGAAATACTATTSTAACAAGGCTCCTCTGGGCTGTGCTGCAGAATGACATTGCTACTCCACAGTCTCTATCCCCAGAGACTGCTCCAATTGTCTATTTGTCTTTTCTGTATCTTTACAGAACAAAGATTTTCTCTCCATGAGATCAGTTCTGATGCAATAGCCTGGCAAGGGCTGGAGAGGACCCCAGAAGGTGTGAATATGATTTATGTCAGCATACAGAATCTACCACTGAGATCATGCTAACATTGTGCCAGGCACTACATGTGATAAGTAATAGCCTGTACTATAAAGGGTTTATTATTTGAAACAGAAGAAGACGGAGCTCAACTAGACCAAAAAGTCAGCAGCAGAGAAGAAGAAAGGACCTAGATTTCTTAAATCTGAAGCCAGTGCTTGAATGACCAGTTTGAATTGTTTCTCACACCCTCTATCAGCATATTCTGCTTTCGTAGTTTATTGCAACCTTGAGCAATCGTTCTCAGGACTCACAGTTTGGCTTTGTTTTATTTTATGGAGGAAGTGACACTCAAAATACTCTCAAAGGTTAAGTTGCTGCATTGCAACAGCTCTCCTCCTATATGGAGATGGAATACAGCTGAACTATGCAGATGTGATGATTCAGCTTTGCTGGATTTTACAGTAGTGGAGTTGCTCTGACATTTCCATGGAGATATTCTGATTAGTTTGGTGTATGTTCAGGGCAAGAGAATCAAATCTAGTGAAGTCACTCCAAACTTTGCAGCCCGAATCAAGCCTTCACCAAGGCCTCCTTCTTTGATATAGCAATTCAGCTCCTATCACAGAAAGACGCACACACCTCCCTAATTTGAGACATCAGTGAYGCAGAATTATCCAGGAGTCACCTGGTCTCCTTTTACAGTCAACAGAAGGGAAACAGATTGGAGGTCAAAGAGGTCAAAGAATTGCGCCTTCAATATATATCTGCTTCAGATAAAAAGAATCACTCTCTGGAGGTTCTCACTACTCTACACTGACATGAAGAACCTTGCTCAGATACAGCTGCTTGCATTTGGTCAGGCAAATCCTAACCTTGCTGCCCCATGGTGACTCAAAAAAGTTAGTTAAGAGTACTGTGCACTAGATGCCTTCTGAGCTAGAATCCTTGTCCTCTCACCTAGACTAATGCATTTTAGATAGAATTACATATAGTCTACAACTGAAGGTAACCTGGAGTCCCTGGYCTCTGCTTTTTCTCCCTAGTTTGTGACAGTTGCACTCACCTATCTGTACTTTTCAAAAAGATGAAAGCCAATGACAGCTGACATTATGATCGGAAGGAGGCCTTTCTATGCAAGTGGCAGAGCACTAAGTGAAAGAATGGGTAAAATCGCCTCTATGTACTAGAAGTGAGCGAATACTCTATTGCTCAAGGTGTGAAGTGGCTAAGTCTGCTTTTATTCTCTGTGTTGGTTTTGAAGCTGAGAGTCATATTTTTGGTCATCTAGGGACTTCCAGGTAGTGATTCTGTAACAAATCTCAATCAGACAGAACCTTAGGGGTGACCAGAAAGAGTTATTTTCACCAAAACTAAAGATCCTTCACCAAGGAGCTATATGATGAGTACAGWTCTGACCATCTTTGGAACGAGATGGTTCCAACATGCTATCGAAAGACTGGAGTGCTCATTATCTAAATACATTGGCATCGTTAGCACTCTGAAGACATGTTATGATAATTATGTCTTTTTTTACAGTCAGGACATGGAGGTGCAGAGATGTGATGTGATTAGCCAGTGGCCACATAATGAGTCAGTGACAGAGCACAGACTTGAACAAACATTTTGTAATTCTATTATAAGTCTATAACAGCAGACTTATCCCTGGACTACTTTTCATCTTTGTACTCTTATGCAGGATATGTGCAAGAATTACTACTCTGTCCAGCTGAGAATTACTAATGATGCCTCCTCGAAATTTCTCCTGCAGTGTGATGCTCAAAAAAGAGTCATTACTGATCAAAGATCTTGAGCTCCAAGATAATGTCAGAGCTGTGCATAACCCAGCTCCACTTCTTGTGGTAGAGCTGCATATATTAATTGCTAAACAATGTTGTCACAAGCTGTGTGTACACTTACATAACCTCAAACCATATAATCAGCCCCTTTCATAGCACGAAGAGATCAATCATCATGATCCCCATCACAGAAATATTCCTCTGTTCCATATCATGCCATGAGAACAACACAAAGAAAAATAAAGAAAAAAAAAAAAACAAGCTCTGCAGCTGCTAACACTCAACATGGCTTATGTATTCTGCGATTCTGTCTATTTATGAGTGATATGGTCAGTCATGGTCAACACCACAGAAAGTCAGCAGCCAAAATACTAACATGCAGTGCCAATCCAGTACAAAGAAAAGATCAATTGGAAAGAATGTGTGGAAGCTTGCAGGGTGAGGGAAGCAAGGAAGGAGAAAACCAGCAAGAAGAGTGAGAGCAGAAAAACTTGGTCACTGTTCTCCTTTCTCAATTTCTTTCCCTGGGCACTCTCTTTACCCAGTCCTTTTCCATTTCTGGGTGCTTTTCTAAGCTAGGGCAATGGAGACTCTCAACTCCTCTTCCAATGGCAGTGGTAACCGCAGGCTTTGGGTACTGCTTCCCCTACTCACCTTCACATTTGCCTTGCTCTTGCTCTGTCTCTGGCAGAAGGTCCATAGATAGATATTGCCARGATCTCCTGATGGCAGAGAGACCTGTAGGACTTTTCTGTCATATTGACACATGGACATACAGCAGGAAAATAGCCATGACATTACACTACTTTGGGGCTGTGCTGACCCTGCCTGCACAGGACACCTTCTCATCCTRCATTACCAAGTACTTCATCAGGGGCATCAGCTTGTGAGGGAAGTGGGATATTTTCTGCTAGACACTAGCAGTCTTGTGAAATTCATCTTGCCTTTGCTTGTGCAGTGTAATGCAAAAACAAGCAAGAAAAAAAAGGCCAAAGCAGATCTTTACTTCTTCCCTCTGCCTTCAGTGCATCTATCTTTTTGAACTGGTATGAAGCTCACACAGTGCTGCAAGCTACTGAGGTGATAAGTCAGAAGGCAGGCAGAAAATACTTGTATATTTCCCATAGACCCTTTTGGTCTATGGAAACAGGAATAGTGAACAGGAACTAGAAACAGGAATTGGCTGGAGATTTCTAGGAGCCAAGGATCTGGACTAATTATTCCCACTTTAACTTCCTTCATCTATGAAGCTGGTCTGGCTCATGGAGCAGAAGTTTCAGGCAATATTCCTTACCTGTCTAGCCCCACCTCTCCAGTTAGGGAAAGGTAGGGAGAGATGAGCTATGTCTGTTTTATCCTTTTTAATGGAAAAGAGAATTTCTTGTACCTGCCCTGGCCTTCAACATTGCTTGCTCCACGTGGTGCATGGAAGCGTGCTGCAGTCTCACCGAGGCCGTCAGCACCACGTGGGGAAGGCAGCAGGTGAGAGCCCCAGCAGCACATGCTGGTTGTACCCACTCATCTCCCCTTTTATTTGCGGCTATCACTTTGGTGCCTAGCTGGTGGAAACTGTAGAGGAACAGGGGGAGGCAAAACTGCTGTCCTATCTTCYCCTAAACCGCATATATTGCAGCCACAGGAGCAATGCCATCAGTAAAGGTGCACACCTGAGCTAGGCTGCCCATGCCTATACCACCTCCAAACTTTTGGTAGGGGCTAAGTCATCCTGTCCCTACCTTTGACTATATTTAACTTCCCACTCCTTGTGCAGGCAGGAGGCACGCAGGCTCTGTAATTGCATGAATTATGTGCCCTCTGCATGAAAGCCAGGCCAATTAACTGTGCCTCCTTCCCCTTCAGAGCAGTAGGGACCGAGGATGCTATTTGGGAAATGTCAGGGAGGCACAACATGTGTAATTGAGCACAGCAATATGTGCCCTGGCTCTACTTAAGCCGATGAACTCTAGCCTGTCCCTGTGGGAGAATAGGAAAGGTTGTGCTCTGCATGGAGGACTAAACCCCAGACCCTCTCCAAGCCTCTTTCAACCCCTCCTTGGTCTTCCTCCCTACTCTTGGTGTGCGGAGCTCACTGCAGTTGCAGAGGATCTCACAGCAAGCAGTTACTATGGCCATATGCAACGAAGAACCAACTCTGTACAACAGCACCAAGAATAAAAATACTGAATACTCGGGACCACATGGTCTGGTGTGAACACTGGAGCTAGCGGCTAACTCCACCAAACAGAGCCAAGTTCAGTTCAGGACCATGCTGAATGCTGATCCAGATTTCCAGTGCTCCTTGGACTCCTCAGWGGATCCATATTTATGGAATTAAAGCTCAAAGTTTCTTTCACATAGCTATGCAACATCAAGCATAGTAAAGCCAGCTGAACTGGAACTTCATGCYGTTCTGGACAGCATTTGCACAGACAGGAACAGCTACAAGGAGAAGGAGCTTTCAGGAAATGGATCATTCCTTGGATTCTTCGAGACAGCCTCCTTTTCTTTCCAGTCCTCCATGAGAGCCAGGTACACCCAAAAAACTGCAGAGTATGACAAGTGGGAGGCTATTTCCTCACTTTCCTCCTTTGTAGGCATACAGRGCCAGCCTGGCAAGGGCTGCAAGGCCACGGTGGTGGCCCCTGCCTCAGCTTCCCTTAGTCCATCCCCTCCAGGCAGGCTCCAAATTCAGTGCCCAGCTTCAGCCAAATCCCACAGTATGCCCTATGCTTCTCTATAGACCTATGCAAAAGCTTATAGGGATCCTGTTGGGCTTCCAAAGACTGCAAGGAAGTTCAGCCTTTATGGGAGAGCCAAAGGTCTGCAGACATACTCAATATCGAAACACTCCTCTGAAGCAAAAGCACCCACTGCCTCACTCAAATTAGGAGGTAGAAGAGCCTTGCAGAACCACAGCCCTGTATTCCCAAGTCTCTAGTACCCTCTGCTGGCCCTGAGGATTTGCTTTGCTAACAGAGGCTGTGTCATGTTCTTCTAGGGTGTATTTTTAGCCTGAAGGTCACTCTCAGACATGGCACTAGCCCCTCCTGTGCACGTAAGAGCTTCTCTCTTCTACAAATGCCCTGAGGCAGAACTCTTTTGAGGACWCAAAGTCCCTTGCTCAGCCCTCTCGCACGGGGCAGCTGCATGCACAGACCTACCAGCACATTCTGTCTTCAGGATRTGTAAGAGATCCTTAGAACATTACCAGTATTCTTAGAAATGACCGAATTTTGAGTGCAAGGACACACTTGCAGCAGATCGGGCAGGAGGAATTCAGGAGCATTGCTTCCTTATGGGAGCTACGTACCAAGAACAGCTCTAAGGTGGTGTTAGCYAGCAAGGTGTTACAGGCCAGTGCTTCCTTTAGCTTGAAGCTATGCAGAAAACTGATTATTGTGCATGCYGCACAGAAACCATCCAGTTTCTTATGCTGCAGTGATGCATGACAAAGAAGCTTCTTTTTGTGCAACCACGGGTGAAAGAGGGACAGGCTACCTCACACCGAGCAGTAAGAGAAGAAAGCTCTGTTCATCAATACGCTAGAGGCAAGAAGGTCTGTGTGTGGTTACAGCCAGGCATAAAGAGCAGCTGATGTGCAGGCAAGTGCATTCCACCGCTCTGAGTGCCCAAGGCAGGAAAGAGTAAGAGCCCAGGCACATCTCCCTGCAGAGCAGGGCACCCTGCCTCGAAGTCACCATGCACAAAAGAAGGGCTTGAAGCAATTGCTATTTCTATAAAGGTGCACAGCGCTTTGCCATAGCTACTACCCCCAAATCCCCCATCCTCTCAGCAGCAGCTGCACGCTGACAGAAACAAGAGGTTYGGAGCCATTCTGCCTACGCACGGAACTCAGGCTTATTCACAGTCATTTTTTATAGCAGGGCAAAGTGTTTGCCTTCTAAGGCCCTTTGATGGGGAGAGCAGAAGAGCAAATAACACCTTGGAAACACTGCGTCCTGTACAAAACACCAGGTTATATCCTATAAAGCTGCTTGAAGGCAGGAGAGACAGCAGCAGCCTGTGGTTAGTGACTCAATAATGTGCTTCCAGCATAGCTGAACCTACCAGAGCAGTTTGCACTAATGGGATTTATGCCTCAATGGGGAGATTGAACCCTGAGTGAAAAAAAGCATTTTACCTTTACATATGCTTGTGCTGCCCCAATTGCAGCATGGCTGTTTCCATTTTTGAGGTGAGTATGTGGTAGCAGTGACTGAGCAGAGAAGATAATGCAGAAGACACAAAACAGATRCCCTTCCAGCCAACAAAAGGGGTAAGGTTAAAACGCCCTCTGTCCCACCAGACAGCAAAGGATGCTTAAGTACGTAAGTCAGCTTTTATTTTAATGCAAACTAAAAGCTTTTTGAGTTCTGAGAAACAAAGGGACCTGTGACAGAATATCCARCAAAATGGGAACACCATCTGCCCTGAGCTGTGGTTGAAGATGGAGGCAGCTGTCTGTTCTGCTTCACAAGGAAAAGCTTCTTGCATCAGTGGGAAGGCAGCTTAGCAGGGCTCTCCTCCTCAGCAACCTCCTGGGGGACAGTCAGTAGCCAGCTCCCCTTTGGATGGCTTAGGCCACCAGAAAAGTGGGGTAAAAGAGGTTACTTGATGCGGTAGAGCACTTTTCGTTGCATGCGGTGCTGGATCTCTCCACGCCTCATCATAAGCTGCAGCACCTTGTAGATGGCATGTTCTGGGTATTTCTGGAAAGGGGAAGAGACAAGGCAATATGAGTAAGTGCGGGTAAAGCTCRCTATAGGTCATCAAGAACCAGAAACCTAGACAGCCTCTCCAAAGACGGGAAACCCTGTGGCATGAGCTGCCACATTCCTTTTTAGCTGAATTATTTCAGTTCTAASTGCAGTCTCACAAATCAAACAGTTCCAGTTTCTAGGCTGGAATCTACAGGCAAATATTGCTGGGTCCAGCCCCCACACCTCTGCAGAGAACAGCATTCTTGCCTCAGTTCCCCACACTCCGCAGTCTAATTACTTGCCAATTCCTGTGATGGATTGCAAAAGCAATTACCAAAGGGCTCTCCAGCCACCTTTCAGGGAATGGGTTTCACTCCGCAAAGCAATAGCCCGTGTTTTCACAGACACCCCCCACCATCAAGCAGGACCTCTGCAGCCCAGCCCACCTGCCGCATGAAGTCCTGCACGATGCTGTGCTCCGACACCTGAGAGCCGATGGCAAAGCGGCGCTTGAGCTGCTTCTCAATGCGCGACAGCATCTCTTGGTCCTCCTGCGTCGTGAAGCCTTCCGCCCCTACGGAGAGATGCTGAATGAGATCTCTGCACCACTGAGATGTCACCTTCAGAACCAGAATGCCTGTCTCCCTAACCGCCTGCCACACGTGAATGTCTCTAGTATCAGAGAGCTTTAGGGAAACTAAGCAAATTCACCATCAAATATTGCAGAGCTTCAAATGCTCAGCCAGACATGGTTCTAGCCATCAAAGCTTCCCTGAAACACTTCATGCCACGTTACTTCCAAAGGAAACCTAGTGTTCACCCCCATAGGAAACGTGATTGGAGTGCAAACATGATGAGAAACGATTAGTATCCTCCACCCCCATCACTGCACTCTGTCCTCAGGGCTACAAGGAATCAGACTCTACCCCCTTCCCTGTTATTGTGAGAAATTCCCCTGCCTGGATGATTTATATTCATCACTGTCTAGCCTCCTTGGTGAACCACTGCAACACAGCTGCACAGTAGTTCCTGTGGAAGCAAGGAGCCCTTGCTGCCATGTGCTCTGCATTACCTTGGCTTAGAAAGCTCTTCCAGCGCACATGGCAGCACACCCTGTACAGAGGATGCCTTTTAGCACCATCTCTGCAACTGCCAAGTGGTGAGCTTGGCTCCTCTTGCTCTATGCACCAAGGTCAGCTTCACTTACCCCACCAAAAAGCACCGCAGGCACCTCCACCTCACCTGACAGATTGCCCGACATGGCTGCATCAAGTGTGGACACCTGGAAGAGCCTCAAAGCCTCCTCAACATCTGCCTCGGTGGCGAAAGGCTGAAGCTTCATCTTGCTAAGGGATTCAGCGATGCGAACRATGGCCTCCAGCTGCCTGCGACCAATGGAGACATATTCCTCTTTCTACTGTGGTTCTAGCAGGCTCTCTCCTTCCCTCCCACCCATGACACATGCATATACATCCTTTGCTCAAGGAATCTCCTGCCCCATGGCCATACTTCCAGTACTGCCTGACAGTACATGCAGTCCATTCAYTGATAAGAAAAGGGTAACTCCTGATCCACAGGAAAGCTCCCCTAAAACTGAGGGCCGCACAACTGAACTAATTCTAACCCTTCAGAGTTTAGGTGGCACAAGGGCAAGAGTGGTACCCATCCCTCAGCGCATATGCCCCAGGCATCCAGGATCCATGATCTCTGTGCTTCCCAAAGCCCATGCTGAGAGGGTCCTCACCGGACAGTGATSGGGATGCTGGACCGACGATCACTCTCCTGCTCGTGCTGGCGAGCACCGCTCCGCATCAAGATGTAGCGGTTCTTGAGCTTCTCTGCAGCTGCTGCAGACAGGCGAGGGCCACACTTCCTGCAAAAGAGGGCAGGGAACCTTGAAGAGGCACCGCTAGGGTGGAAGTACTGGACAGGCTGTGCCTTGTCACTGCAGTGCAATAGCCTGAGGAAGTGAGAGGTGCCTCCAAGTTGTAGCACAGCTCCAGGCTACTCTCACTTCCTTTTCTTTTGGGCAGGGGAAATAAGGTCACTCAMACAGAGCACTTCAAAAAATGTGACTGAAATTGCTTTGTGGCTGTTGAAAACAGCCCAATGTTTTAAGAAAAAACTCCTAAAGAAGCACCTATGTAGCTCAATATTTGGTCATTCYAGATAACCCACTCCCAGGCAGGTAACGGCCCAAACAGTTGGTGCAGTAGCACCATGTAGGTCCCTGCACTTAAGGGACCTCAGAGAGCACATCTGTATTGCTCTGTTACTTGTGGTGTATTGCTCTGCCTGTGGTTCTGCCATGCAACCTGGCACTGACAAAAACGATGCCATGGGGAAACACCTTTCACTCACGTGCGACAGAAGGATATGAGCTTCTTCAGCTTGTTCAGCTCAATTTCGCCTTCCACGGCCTGGGTCTGTGTCAAAGCACTCACGTGTAAGGACATCACGTGCTTGGCCAGTGTCTAGGAAAGCAGAGGACAGTCAGGCAACGTAAGAATTCATGACTTCAACTGCAACGTACAGTCTTACAGAAAAATGGGGCAGCTTGTCTCACATAACTGTAATAAAGCTCCATCCTGGTAAGACCAATGTTTGGCAGAAAGTAACAGTGCTTTAGAGGACGTGGAAGAGGTTCAAGCTATGTTAGTGTTGAAGACAGGACTAAAGTCCCCTTCAAGCTAATCTTGATCTTACATGGGCTAGGATCAGCTGAGTAGAAAGAGGTTAAGGGACTCACAGGGCAAGAGTTAAAGTCACAACTTGCCCTAATGGACAAAAGGGACAAAGCAGAGGTTTTGTTTCTTCCTCAAATTCTCAGCTCCCAGCTACTTGCCCTGCTGCCCTTGGTCAGCCTAGCAGAAACCTTTTGCAAGTTCTAGCTGAACCCACAGGCTCCAACCCACCAAGTCTCGCTCTTCATTGTGCTCATCCTTGACGATGAAGATCATGTCAAATCGGGACAGAATGGTGGGCATAAAATCGATGTTCTCCTCGCCTTTGGTTTCATCCCAGCGCCCAAAGACTGAGTTGGCAGCTGCAAGCACTGAGCAGCGGGAATTCAGTGTGGTTGTGATTCCTGCCTGCAAGGAGGAAAAAAGGCTAAGGTCAAGATCACATTCATATAACAGCAGGATTAGGTAGCTATTAACCCATTAAAAAAAAAAAAAAAAAAAAGGTACAAAATGGTATGCAAGGACTCTTATCCTTAATCACCTATGTTTAAATAAAGCTCTTTAAGTGGCAACCAATTGCTCTGTTAGGGTTCCACATTGGACAGAGGTCATCACAGCAGCTGTTGGAGGCTGGACCAGCAATGTCTACCTGGAGGAAAATTAGCTTCAACTGAGACTTAGCTCTGAGCAACCTCATTTAAAAACCCTGTGTTAATGCCAAGAACACAAAAGTGGGTCTTTACCTTTGAATTAGAAATCCGAGCCAAAAAATTGGAGGCCTGGGACTGAGAATCCACCAGAAAAGGCCAGAGGGGGAAACACCCACCTGGGCTGGGTTACTATTATTGCAGGAATTTCAGAAGCAACACACATACACACACACACACAAAAAAAAAAGAACAAAAACACTAAGACAGCATGTTTGAGATGTAAGGGGAACCACAAAGGAAGGCATATCAGAAGATCTGATAGGACAAAGTGACCCAAGATATGAAATAGAAGTGTCTGGGTGCGTGACAGAGAAGGAATCAGACTGGAAACGTCCCTGCTGGTTTGAAGGCAGCACCGTCATTAAGAGCACAGGGCAAGAAAAAGTTGCTCCAGCTACTCTGTTAAGAGGGACTGAATAATAAGAAGTGTGTCAGAGCAACCAGGAGGGTGGAGAGCTGTAGCTAAAAGTGTTGAACAGTGGAAATGAAGAGAAATTCTGATTTGAGGGAGACCAGGAAGTCRGGCAATTTCTGTAGGTTTTGGAAGCAAGATAGGAGGCGAGGGGAGAGGAWAGAGCTGAGGGCAGGGAGAAAGCAGGGAGAAAGGAGGCAGAAATGACACAGGAATGTGAGTGACACTACTAATCTGTACAGGAGCAGAGCTGGGGAGGAAGTTCAGTTTCAGCATATTCAGGCTGCCTGAACAAAGACAACCTGATGCCCACAGCAGGGACTACTGGTCTCAGATCACAGAAACCAATAACTACTAAAAACTCTGCCTGGAAATGCAACTCTAAGAAGTGCAGCTCTGGCAAAAAAAAAGTGTGTGGCAGCTCACCTTTGCAATGGAGATGGTCTGCTGTTCCATGGCTTCGTGGATGGCAACGCGGTCATCCTCCCGCATCTTGTCATCAGAGAAGGGAGAGAGATTTGGAAGGAATAGGAAGGAAAAATATATGTATCATTTACCTCTATTGGATTTCAGCCAAATACTGACTGATGTTGACCCCCTGTTAATACCTGTACTCAAGAGCATGGTACATAACAAGCACAACCTCCCTCCTTCGAACCACTCCTTGGATGCAGAATAGGACTGTGGAATCTGGGAATTACTTTGTAGTTCCATTTCCTTTTACAAAGGAAAAGGAGGGTTTCCTAAGAGATGACCCTCTTCTCCTACAGCTCTGAGCTAACCAGAGAAAGACTCACAGCACAGTGAGTTTTTTCCCCACCGTGATGCACTGCAGCGTYGGTACCTTGTCAAACTCGTCGATGCACACGACTCCCCCGTCTGCCAGCACCATGGCTCCTCCCTCCATGAAGAAGCTTCTTGAGGAAGGGTCTCGGATCACGGAGGCTGTCAGGCCAGCAGCACTGCTGCCTTTCCCAGATGTGTACACCTAGCAGCATGTGGGACAAGGAACAGGACCGACCATGAGCCACTGCAGGATCTAAGAGCTCATCACTCCAGACGGAGAAACGCTATCCCACCACACTGCAAGGTCTGCCTCGCTACGGTAAGAACYCCATAGCCCACATTAAATCCAGGCCTGCTGGATGCAGAGCAAGATTTTTGCATACTTCCAGGCACTGGATTCAGGAGTTGTGATGCTCTGGAGGGCTTGAAGACATATAATTACAGGTAATAATAGAGAACACAGTGATTCATTATTAGGGGGGCTGCTGCATTCACTTTGCTTTCCCTCTGAGGAAACAAAGCAGTCCAAGGCCGAGTTTAACGGAAATTACAAGAAAACACATCTGAAAAATAAAGTCTCATGCCTGAGCTCTATCTGGAGCTCTGTGCCCAAGATGCAGTCAACTTCATTTATTCTGACCAGTCGGCCTTTATGCTTATCAATTCTTTAGAACGAAGAGCGCCTGCAAACAGCCAGGCTCATCTTGTAACAAAGTGCATTACTTGTTTCTCTTTCCCTCCCTCATCCTCTCTTGCACACATTTCTCTTGTAGGCTAGCGTCTCTGCCAGTCTAGCTGTGCATGTATGGACAGYCTTCTGTTTTGACCATGCTCTGGTGCTCTGTGCTATAGAAGGAGCAAAAGAAATAAGCTGCACTGTAAGCGTATGCATTATATCACGTGTAACACCTACCCCAATTGGTGAACACTTCTCCACAAACTTCAGCAGCTGGGATTTGGCCGTGCCAGGGTCACCCAGCATCAGTAAATTGATGTCTCCTCTGCGGGTCAGCCCATCGGGAAGCCTGGTGTGACAGGGTGGGAAGAAGCAGAACAGATGATGAACATTTACTCTGACAACAACTTATTGCTGACAAGTGGCTAACAACTGTTAGGACTGACAGAAGACTGCACAAGTGCTCTGCTCTGTACTCAGGATGATACCCCCAGCCACCACCCCGTCTCCATCAGGCTGTTTCTTCTCACCTCTTGCGAGAGCCTCCAAACAAGAGGCAGGCAATAGCCTTTTTGATGTCGGTGCTGCCATAGATGGAAGGTGCAATGCTCTTTGCAATTGTCTCGTAGATGTTGGGCATGGCAGCAAGGCGACGAAGTTCCTCCTCTTCTTGAGGGGTCACTGAGCCAGCAAAGCTGTGTCCTATAGAAGGAAGAGTAGAATGAGGCACAGCAAACAAATGCAGAAAGACAGTCTCTGTCCCCAAAAGCCCTTCTTGCAGATCATGTCAAATGTCACCACTTCTAGAGACTAGAAAATACAGATGTTTGCTAATCCAACAGGCAGGCTGTTTCCTTGGAGGCTAGGGGAAGGAAGGGACTGAGTATACAGCAGAGCTGGAAGGGGGAAAGAGAAAAAAAAAAATGATCTTGGGCTAAGCAGCTCAGGAAAAGCCAGAGAGAGAATAACAGAATAACAGGCAGGACTGTTTTAAACACACAGCTTAATCTTAACTGTTGAATTCAGTCCACATCTTCAGGGACAACTTAGTGAATTCTCATCAAGATAAAAGTACTTAAGCTGCATGAAGGATCCAGGCTGAAACSTCATTTAATATCATTATGCAGGAGTCATACAGAACCCTTGAGCAAGTGCAGAGGATACAGGGTGAGCTAGCCCCTCTGGACTAACTTCTGCCATTTGCTCTACCTGCAAAAGTGTATGACTCAGGCTGCGATTTTGTAGTCCTTCTTGGGGGACTTATTAAGCAACAGGACCCTCCTAACACCATACTATCAACACAACAGATAGGAAACAAAACCAGCCTTCACCTGAGCCCTCCACATCCACCTGGATGCCCACGACACGGAGGTAAGCGCTTCGGATGCCCACACCCACGTTGTCACGGCTTTTGTTCTTGCTCTGGGCAGACTTCTTGATAGAATAGATGCCCATTATAGTGACTCTGTTCCCTGGGACCACTTTGTCACACAGGTACCTAAGAGGAAGAGAAAGCGAAGGATGTCAGAGACGGAAAATACTGCTCCAGCAACACCTGTTAGCCCCTCTCTTGCCAAACCCAGAAAAATTTTGAGGCACAAATGCTCAGCAGCAGTAGCTGTTGAGAAGACAGAGCTGGCCAAGGCTATGTCAAAAATCACAAGGGGGTGTTGAGCTAGTTTATAGCTTTTGAATGCGCTCACTGGGGTTCCCATGCGAGACCAAAGCAACATCAGCCATACTGTCCAGGCCTGCTGAGCTATCCAGCTAATCAGCTTGTGAGGAAAAGGAGTAAGCAGAGGCTGCCAGAAGGAACAACATAAGATCACTTTGAGACGGAGCAACATGTCTACAGTTTGGCCCAAGTCTTTCCCAAAACAGATGGGCGACATCCCAGGGGGTCACTGTCACCTCTCACATCCCATCCAGCTGCTTCCCAAACTGCATAGTCCCCTAGATATGTGGCATGGCTAATGGCCACAAAAAACAGCTGTGGAAATCACAGGAGGAAGAGGTCAGCCATCCTCAGGCTATGGCAGCTCTCAAAATATCTTGGCACTGTTGTGAAGCAACCACTTAAGTACACAGGCATGTGCAAATCTGTGCAATGCTCCCAAGGACTGACGCAGAAAATGCCAGAACATCCATTTCAACTCATAACTTCTTGCCAGGGAAGAGCTCAACCCAGCATGGGCCATCTGAAATGTCCTGTGGGACGAGCGGGATRGGGGACTTGCTTTACCTGTCACAGTAGAGCTGCATGTGTCGAGGCATCTCCCCATGTGGCACAGCGTCTGGAGACTCTTGGAGCTTCAGGACCTGGAAGTCCACACACTTGCACTTATCTGGCATAATGAAATATGGGTCCAGCGGGCACTTTGGGCGGCCAGCCTGTTCTCTGCATAGAGATCAATCAAGGAAGTTATACGACTGCCAGTAGCCAGGAGACATTCCCTCAAAGCCCCTTTTGTACAGACAAGGGCAGCCCAGAACAGCCCACSCTCCCAACAGTACCAAGCAAGCCAGAAGAGCTGTCAAACAAGCCAAACCAAAGGTTCACCTGACCTTATATCTTGTACGCAACAGCTGCCAAAAGCAGGTCTTAAGTTCAAGCTATCAGAGCAAGTTGAATACATAGTGGTACTTCCCCTTAATGCTCTTCCAACCTCCTTTTCCCCTGTTAGCTAAAAGCAAGGAGGAAGGTAATTCAGTAATTATACAAAAAGGAACAGTAAAGACTCAATGACCTGACAGAGCATTTTTCTTTATAACTTCATGTATGAACCAAATGTTAAGTGGTTTCTGTTGAGAAAGTAATTAACGATGTGACAAGACTGTCATCAACCTCTGTCTCTTGAGACACCGGCTCTACGTATCTGTCTTGCTATACTACATGTTCTTGGAGACAAGGAGCGCCTCCACATCCTGCTGGCTTCTCAGTACATCATTACTGATGCCTGACTCCATGCCAGCAATGACGGGGCTTTCAAGAAGGATAACATGAGAACAAAAAAACCTCATAAATGTCAGTTCCATTCAAGATAGGAGGAGAGGTGCCTGCACTACAACTCTGCAGATGCACTTCTGCAGTCAAAGATCAGGAAGCAGGTACTCTACAGAATAAAAGAAACAATGATTCCTATCCCAAAGATCTTGTAAGCTGCATTAAAGATGAGGCACAGAAAGAATTAGCAGACATGAGATCAAACACACAATCCATTGTAATCAGTCATATACAAACATTATGGAAGATCAGATGCTGAAATGCAGGTCTAGAGGAAGAAAGACTACATCTTATTTTCTGTCAGGTTTCTTTTGGAAAAGAAATGATATCTTGGGCAAAGAAGGGTGTAAGAAGAGATGAGGCTTTGAGAAGGGATTTTAGGAAGGTCTGGAGAGCTGTGGAGCAGTTTCTGAGTCTTTCAGTAGGAGCACCTGAGAATCCCAGCCTTTGGGATCATACAACAACTTCTGTTTGCAAGATCTGAGATTTTTCAGAAACATCTGTGAAATTAGTTTTCTCTGCAGCTGAGTGAGAGGCAAGCAATTAAGAACCACCTATGAAAAAAATCTCATGCATAAATCAAATGGGGCTGATTGTCAAAGGAGTATTTTGTTTACCTTAGCTCAACATTTATACACAGCATTTGGAGCCCTCTGCATCTTAAGTGAATGATTTACATGAATGTGAAAGTACACAAACACTGTCTACACTGCTGTACCTTAAAACCCTCATAGGATACATTCGGACAAATTACTCAAGAATTTATTCTAGCTCTGCTAATATTTGCCAAGAATCACTGGTCTAATCAGTAGCTACCCAGTAACCTGGTCTGAACTCACAGATTACCCTGATTCGAGCAGGAGCTAGGACTAAAGACCCTGACATCCCTTCCCATCTCATTTAGCCYTTGAAGAGACAGTTAAGTTTGCCAGCAAAGCAGTAGACTAAATGAGAAAGGTTGAGCTGCTGCCTTAGCAGATTAAGTGGCACATAGCTGCAGTGACAAAGTCAGCTGATTCCTGGGATATTTAGAACAGAATAACAGTTTGGAAGGGGAAAAGCAAATTTTGTATGGCTAACCAGAATGAGGTAATTGGTAGGGCAGAGCTGAAACAACCCTGAGGCTAATCACAGAAATAGGTCCAGTCCCTGCCATGCCCCATATATATGAAGAAGCTCCCAGAAACTGCAACGACAGATAGCCTGGAACATTGGTCACACAACATCCATGACCACGGCTACTCCCAGATGAAAGGAGTTAAAAGCTGGAGCTGGCCACAGATGAGGGCAGGCACGGGGATAACAGGAAGGGAAGAAGCTCAGAGCAGCACAGACCCTTCCACCTTGTGGGCCAGAGAGCTGACTCCATGTAACAAACATGGGATGAAGAAGAAGGGAGAAATAATCTTTCRTCCCACGACTCTGTCACATTCATCCTCATTCTGGTCCTTACGTGTTGCATTTCCTGGGCAGGGCATAACCCTCCAAACCGGGGCGCACGGCGATGTTGCTGATGGTGTTACGGCAGCTGCGGCACTGGATCGCTATTTTGGTGGCTTTGGCTCTCACAGGCGTTGCTGCAATTACAATCCCAGGGATCTTCACAAGGTGGGACATCTGGTCAGACTGAAGGGGAAAAGGTGCAGGGAAGGTGAGAAAGCATTGCACTGCAAGAGTGATAAGAAACTTAACCATACTATAGGTGTCAAAGAAACGCAGGAGTACCATGAAAATAAACAAACAAACAAAAACCTACACTTCCTGGCAACTCCCCTCTCTTGCTCTGCAGGAATAGGGGAAGGCTGCATGACTTAACTACTCTACCTTCAAAGCACGAGAGTTAAGAGGACAAAACACTACATACAAAACCCCCCCAACAGCAATAATGCCACCAAGATAGGAACCAAACAAAACAATCCTGCACAGTCAGAGTTAAGCTGCTGGGTGTTCTTGTTTATAATTAGTGAACAACCCATGTGCTGAACCAAGAAATCAAGTACCTAAAGTTCCACCAGCAATCACACCCGCACACAAGCAACCCAAATCCTCCACACTGCAGTAGTTTCACCTCACCTTCAGACTGCGGATGTTGGCAGCGTTGGCATCTGATCTCAGCATGACCTGGATGTCTTGCAGAGCTTCTTCACCCGAAGGACGAGGGCGGGTGACCTCATCTGCAACTTCTTTTGCTGCTTCTTCCAACTACAGGGGGAATAACTAGGCTTTTACCAGCATACTATTGAGCACTGTCAGGATTGCTTCTATTACATGAGTGAACATCAGTGCACCAGATCTCCCATTTCCTCCATCCTTACCAGCTGAAGGTGCTCCGCTGGTTGCTTGTACAAATAGTCCGCAAGATCTTCATCAAAGCTGGCTAAGTCTTCCATCTCCACCTCAATCCAGTACTGACCCAGGTTATAGTGGCGTTTAAGTTCATCTCTGCAAGGCAATAGGCAGTAAATGTTTGCAGGGCAGAAAGCATCAATCTTAATACACATGTCCAGCCAACATCCCARAACAGCCTCGTGACTTCACAGGCTGCAGAGAGGGCAGGTTCTGCATGGAGTTCTTAGTTTGGAAAGGAAATTGGGAAAATATGCAGAGCAYGCAATACTCCCCTTACAAAAGTGAGGTTGCAAGAAATGTGGAGATGACAGTTGAAAGATTTTCCCAGCCTTGCATTACATGTCCTCATCTTCTCTCTCACCAGTCTCTCCAACTTGCAGATGCAAAGCAATCACCAAGGGACCCTCAGAATTTCAGAGGGCCTAAGTGATCAGCATTTTACCAATTTTCATACACCAGACTCTCCAGGTCAGACCATACACAYACCATGCATATACTATTACACTATTCTTACTACCACACTACTCTCTGCTGTTGCAGGCCCAATTACTGCCTACAAATCCATGAGAATCCGTGAGAATCTTCTTCAGCCTTCCCATAAACTCAATGGGGGACATGTCTTATCCTAACAAAGCGTAAGATCAGGGAGGTGAAGCCACCGTGAGCTGGGGCAGCACCTGTATTTGAAGGTGAAGCCCGTGCGGTCCGTGCCCACGCGGTACTGCCGCAGAAACTCCTTGAACCGCCTCTGCAGCTGCGACTTGCGGATCTGCCCCTCGTCGGCCGACGCGTCGCCCCCGAAGCTGTCGCTGTAGTAGATGCCAGGGTCGTCGAAGCCGGACATGGCTACCTGGGTGGGGAGAAGACAGGGTCACCCCTTTCCCACCCCGCCCCCAAATGGATCCCACTTCCCGCTGCCCTCCCTGCTACCACATGGTCCCACATGCTCCACCATTACCCCAGGAGCCCGAACCTGCACTCTCCTCCTGCACCCCAAAGACCTCCCTTATCCCAGGGGTCCCCCCGCCCCCACACGATGTTCCCGCACCCTCTGCCCCACCGATTGCGCCAATACCCCCCAAGCGCCCCCCACACGGCTCCCTCCCCGCGGGACGGACCGCAGCGTTGGCCCCCTCCCCGCTCCGCACCTCGCCGCTGTCCAGGAACCAGCCCGCAACTTTTCGCGGCAAAAAAAAAAAAAAAAAAAAAAAAAAAAAAAAGGCGCCAGGCGGGAACTGAACGGATCAGGCGGCGCCTTCCGAGCGCGCCGCCGCCGCGCGCTCCTATTGGCCCGCGCCCAGCGCCCGCCCGCAGCGCCTCGCTCCGGATTGGCCCGTCGCTCCGGACTGGCGGCCGCCGCACCCTTGCCCCGCCCTGCTGGCCCCGCGCGCCCCGCCCCCTTTGGGCCGGGCGCAGTTTGGCGCGAAAAAGCCGCGGGAAAGGGAGGGGAAAGGGAGGAAAATGGCGGGTTGGGCGGGACTATTTGGGGCATGCGGTTCGGGGGAATCATTGCTGCGGGGGAGGAGGAGATACCGCGCCAGGCACCCAGAGGCGAGGGGATCTGCTGCCGAGCGCGACACGGGTTAAGGGACACCCGCTAAGGGACGCACCTGAAGGGACACGCATAAAATAGAGTGGCGATGGCTGTGAGGCTTGAGGGTGAGGGGGGGCAGTGGGAGGGGGGGCGGAGAACAGCCCTGTTTCCTGGATTTCTTGTCTCCCTCCATGCTGGGGCGTCCAGGTGTTTGCCCAGGAGTTGCCCAACAAAGCCCCCAAAACGTGCCATCGGTGGCGGGCCTACGTATCCTTGGGCAGTGCTGAGATGGCCCTTGATGCCCCGCCAAGAGGGGATGATGGAGATCTGAGAGGGTTAGTTAGTGTTTTGATCAGTGCTCCTTTGCCCATAGAGGTTGTGGAGTCTCCAGCCTGGGAGATGCTCAAAAGCAACCAGACGCAGTCCTGGGCAGCCTGGTCTAGGTGGCCCTGCTCCAGCAGCAGTTTAGGCCAGGTGACCTCCAGAGGTCCATATCAACCCCAGCCATATTGCAGGTCTGATGTGTTGGGTACCACAGGCCAGACAAGGAGCCATGGGAGATACTGTAGAGTGGCTTCAAGGCCCCTTCTATGAAGACTACACGTCTTACACTTGTGCCTTTTTAGGGTAGCCCTTTTGGAATGTAACTGCTGACAAGCTCTGGCATCTCCACAGGACAATGAGGGCTAGTCCATAGCTCAGGTGACAGATCCATGATTTGAACATTCCAGAGGAAAGAGAAGGAGAGGAAAGAATGTGCAGAGATTGGTGGTGGTGCAACAGGCCAAGAGCCAAAGAAGGCTGGATGAATAAAGAAAATAGCCCAGTCTAGGACATACTGGAAAGGAGAGCAATCCCAAAAGCTATGGAGCAAGCCCAGTATGCATATTAACACGTTTTAGGATATATTTACTCTGGTATGCTTTTCTGCTAATTAGTACTGAATTCTGGGGGAAAGGTGTCACTGAGCAATCATTATGGATTACAGAAAGTGTGGTAGTGCACATACTAAGCGAAAAATGGAGCTGGGAAGCATAGTGCCTTGCAAGGAAGATTTTCACAGCGCAGGATTTTCACAGCTGTAATCATGTGGTAGGGAAGCCAGATTTTTTTCATAAAAAATCATTGATGAGTACAAAACAAAGTTTTAGGTTTTATCTCTGCAAACTTGCTTTAGGGCGGCAGAGCAGGGCACCTGGCTTTGCCAGAGTACAGAGGTTTTCTGCGCTCCTTGGCATTTATTTGCATGTTAGGGGYATTTATTTGCTATGTTGAATGAACATAATGATTTAGTTGAGTGTGTTAGAGTAGATGGAACTTAAATTTGAATTGATGGAATGAATTTGAATGAATTGTTATTTGGTTTGAATAGTTATCACCCTGTTTTTCAAACATTTGACTTTTTTTAAACAATTGACTTGTTTTATTTTTTTTTCCCAGGGATTGGTGAATGAGTCCAACTAGGGAAGTATTAAAGGGCATTTTGGAATAAATATAGGATAGACAAGCCTGAGAACAGTTACAGTTCATCTTTCTCACTGTTTTATTCTGCAGGACCTGCCTTCTGATTCTTGCTCTTTGAGTCCTGGACCTTAATGTAGATGAGTAGGAGTACATGTCTTTGGGATGAAGGCCACAGGCAGAACAAGCAGCATCATGAAGACAGGTTCATCACAGAGATTCTTTGGATAGGAAGAGTTGAAAGGACTCTGAGCTGACGGACAACAGCTTTGTTGGTATCTACTCTGTTGCACTGAAATTGCACCCACTCCTGCAGGGACGCCTGGCTTGTGGCCATAACAGTAGCTGGCCCCAAACTCAGACCTCCAGTTGTGAGTGAGCAAAGGGAAAACAGAAAGCTGTGTGTGGGGGCTGTCACTGTGAAGCTTAAGAAACTTGTGAAAGTTATCATTAGGATAGAGTAGAATGGAGTCTGGCACTGGTAACTCCCACTTTTGTCTGGTTATTGTGTGTGGAGGCAGCAGCTCCAGAAGATGTAAAACTGGGAGGCAGAAAGGTACTTCCATTCTACCCCAATACAACTGTAGCAATAGGAAACAGCAAGCTTGAAGACTTTACATTGATGTTTATTACGTGTATAAATTATCTTACAAGACCAACATTGTATCTTCAACAACCATRTTATGCTTTAAAAAATGATTTGTAAAAGATTTAATCCTCTAGTGACATATAAAACAGTATATATAACCCAGAGGAACCTTGTGGCTCCACAGAAAGTGATCACCGTTCCAACTAGCAATATAAAATATTGAGCAAACAGAGCTCCAGAGACCTTTTTATTTCTGAGGTGAGACAAGATATCAAATATGCATTTCTGACCTTGCAGGATTTCTGCAGGAACTCTATAAAGCAATGAGTTTCTGGTCATTGCTTTTAGGTCTTTTCTGCCCTTATGTTCTCGTGGTAAGTTTAGTCTGTGGCCTAATTTACACCAAGCACAGGAGAGATTTTGCCTGAACCCCCTTAACACTCTCTTTTGCTTTCTAGGGAGTCTCCTAATGTTAGTGAGAGAGCCAAGATCACAGCACCCAGCCAAGGAGAATTTCTCTCAAAAGGACTGGGGAAGACGGATTAGTTCATAGGAAGGGAAGGCATTAGAACAAGGTGCAGGTCCTGCTTGTTCACATGGCAAATAAGCCCACTGCAACTGTYGTGACCAGGAAGCTGAGTGCAAGGATCCACCGTATGAGGGGAGTGTTGGACAGCATTTCTGTGTGCCTTGTGTTTGTGCTCTCTCTTTCTTTCCCAGACRCTGGACCTAGATTAAATAGAAAAGAAATAAAAAAGTTGAAGGAAGGTACGTGTGTGTCTACTCCACAATGCTAAGCAGACATTGATGCAGTTGTTTTGGGGAGAAGGAGACTGCTCAAAGTCCAGTAAGGCTGGAGGAAGGAGTGACAGCAGATTCTGCTCTGCTTGTATTTGGGATCTTCTCTTGTCTCCTTACTTGCTTATACATACCTATAACAGATCCTGAAGAGACTCATTCAAACCTCTGACACATCCAGAAGACAGTTAAATGGTTAAACTTTAAAGGCATTTTGTCTTCTATCTCAATGATTTAATCAGTTAGGCATTTTATGACTTAATAGGTACTCCTTAACACTCCAGACAAATAATTACCCTAGAGCAATTTTAGAATGGGGCTTCTCATCCATCACTGATCYTTTTATCACAATGTGTAGGTCATAAGATTTTTCTTATGTAAACCACATCTGATCAGGGAAACCACTTTCCTCTGTGGACATCTGAGCACTATCCAAGCTGAGTCACAAGTCTGACTCCATAAAATGTGATCRCTTTGCCAGCAAGAGCGTTACTGGCTATATAGAAAGGATCCCTGCACAGGATCTGCACCTTTGCCAGTAGATGGAGCCTTTTCAGTGTTGCAAAACTGAATGGGAGCCTCTGAAGCTCCACTTCCACTGCACATTCATATTTCATGCTGATTTTAAACCTAGTGCATTTTCATTGATTTCAGGAAGTATTTTCAGTAAATACATCTGGGAGGCATGAAAAYTACCACAGGAAGATTTAGTCTGAAAGGGGAGGTTCTTGGGTAAGGTTGTATGTCTAGAAGAATCTTCTGTCAGCATCACAGTTATTATTTTAGACCCCAAATTGCAACTTTTCCTTTGTGAACTCAAGGCCAGATTCCCCTATGGTTGAAGCTTTTATGGCTAATGAACCTTACGTGTATTAAAACCTCAAAGGGAGAGTGTGTTATCTCTTCCTTTTTAAAAGCTTTCTCACAGACATTCTTCATGGAGAACTCAAATATGTCACCCCTGCTCTGCCATGCCTGGAGGGAGCTTCTCACACACCAGGGCCCCTTCTTGCTGACTCTTGGTGAAGAAATGAAGCAAGTGCCTCACACTTATTTCGCAGTGGCTTGTACAAGCAAGGAAGGAGGAAGAGAAAACCACAAGGGGCAATTTTAAGCAACTGCTGTTGGAAATCTCTTACCATGTTCATATGATTTGTTAGTGTTCCTTGCGCGAAGCTCTGCCTTCAGCTGCACAGGGTGACCATTTTCCTGGCCCTTAGACACTAGCTSCTGCAGTGCTTCAAATACCTAAAATGAATGAACACTGGCACATTAGACAGGCTTCTTTCTTCTTTCCCTGGACCCCTTGCCCCTGCCCCAGGCACTTTAGGAACTAGAAGAAACCACGAGTCTTCAACCCAGTGGTGCCCCTCCTAGTACTGGTGCCCCTTTTACAAAGAACATAATGTAGCTGTGGGCTCAAGAGAGTGTCTTTTGAGCTCCTTGTACACTTTACAGGCTCTCTCTAAAGCTTCCTGCTCAGGAGAAGGCCCGTCTTATGACAGGCAGGAAAGCAAGGTCTATGTGTATCCAGTTAGGATTCACAGAGGAGTTTCACAGCTTTACTATGGAGGTGGGGCAGGTAAATATCGATTCCTGCTCCCTGAATAGAGCCTCATTTATATCTAAACACCACAAGAAAGCGCTTGATTTCAAACCCTAGGGGAGGGAGAAGGATCTTTCAGAAACTGGTTGCTCATTAGACTCCCAGGTAAGACAAGTGGAACTGTCTGTCTCTTGACCTAACCAACAGCTTGTTTTGAGCTCCCCACCAGAAATATCAGCTTTGCCTTTCCCCAGTAGCTGTTATCTTGTTTGAGGAAAGGGTGTGGGCAGACAGGGCTCGTCAGTTGTTACTCACTTGTATATTTAGCAGGAACGCTTTCTTGGCTTCTTCTAAGACTCTTCTCTTAGTGGCAACATCCATCTCAAGGGCATTCATGCGRGAGCGATAGAGCTGTTTGAACTTGGTGGCATTAGATACGCCATCAAAGGTGAAGAAAGCCAGCCCTTCTCCRGTGCTGGGCAGCTGCAGGGCCTTTTGGGCAATCTTCTTCAGCACCTGCCCCCCAGACAGGTCTCCCAAGTACCGAGTATAGGCATGGGCCACCAGGAGCTCTGGTTGTTTCTTGCCTACATAATGGAGTCTCTCTACGTATTTCTGAGTAGCCTCGGGACATGGGATTTCATCCCTCCAATTGCTGCCGTAGAAGTATTCCAAGTCTTTCTCCAAGGCGGYTTTCCGGTGCAGCTCCGCCGGAAAATAAACAGGAGCATAAACTGGGTTATTCTTGTTGTGTTCAATCTCTTCCTCCAGAGCAGAGTAGATGAAATACAGGGAGGCAGTAACCAGCTGAAATAGAAGGAAGGTTATGAGGCACAGCTCCATCTGTTTGTCTTCCAACTTTTCGGACAAATCCCCCAATTAAAAAAAATTACTCCAAACTCAGCCCTTCTCTGATCCTGTGATATGCACACCCAAGTATGAATCATGCACMTATGTTATGTTGCTGTAGGTTTTGCACATGGAAAACAGAGTTGGAAGAGAATGAGACACCMCCTGGCTGCTCCTCTTCTGTTTGAGGCAGCATCAGGTGAGACTAAGCCATTCTCAACAGATGTTGGTCTTACATGTCCAGGCTGCTGTCTGCAACTTTAAGCTGAAGTTCTGGCAGCTTGACATGATAGAAAATGCAGCCCTATTAAATCATGTCTGGGCTTCTCTTCAGTCTTCCCTGTCAACAGATTTTTTTTTTTTTCCTTCCCCCAAAGGTGTTATTTTCYGGTGTATTGTTCAAATCTGAATAGTTCAAGATGTGCCTTTCTTTTGAGGGGCGCTGTGAGATGATGACATACCCTGTTTACTGCTGCAGCCTATTCATCCTGTGGGCAACCCACCATCCTGGGAACTGAGGCACCACTGCTYGTCATTCGCATTTCTAAGCGGGGTTGCCTGTTTGCTTTCCCTTCAGTTGTCCCAGGGAGATAAGATACAAAGGGGACTGAAAGCACAGCTCGCCTCTGAAGGATGCCTTTGTGAGAGATCACTGCGAGGCTGTGTATTCATTTCTATTTTTAAACCATTGTTATTGTTGTTTTTCACAGCTTACGCGATATTTTTTTTTCCTATCTGCCATTCTTTCGACATAGTGCAAGACAATCCAGCTGTGTTSTTTCCTTCCCTGGACTTTCTACTCTTAAAAGCTATATATACATATATATATATGTATATTTTTACATGTGCACCATCTCTTACTGAAATCTCTCATCAGCAAAAAAGGGTAAAAAGTGAAGGCACTGTAGTATAGGTGAGTCAGACTTGAGGGAGAAATTRTACCTAATAAGACAGAAGTTGGTTTATTCTCCCACAAAACTATTAGTTCTAGCAGTAAAAGAGCTGCCACTTCAACTTTTCCCCACTGTGTCAGCAAATGGACTTTGATATACAGACTGGCAGCAGTTGGTTGCAGAAACATTCAAATATTATGGAGTCATGTTTCAGGGCAGATACATAGGTTTGCCAAGAGGGTAAACAAAAGAGTTTTTTTAAACAATAACTTGTTATCTAGCTTACCGGAAAAGAAGCAAAATATATGAACATTGCCTAACAAATTAATCTAATGTAACTGTTGCTTTCAGAGGCAGATAGTACTTTAGTGAGAAATGTAGCTTTTGAAAATCACCATTTTACTTTTTAAAACTCAGTGTCACTTTTCATCTCTGCTGATTGCCTGTGTTTTCTAAAAACTGAGCTTTATTCCTGGATTTTAGAAGTTTGTTTTTTAGGTTACTACTGACCTGTCTCAAAGTTCATTTCCTAGCAAATGCTACWGCTGGCACTCAACATTAACAGTATGCTTAATTGTGTATCATGAATGTAACCTGTCAGAAATAAGCGCTCTATTTTTCCTACTCCTGTGGATGTGTTTATCAAGGAGCCATTCAACAACAATGTAATTAAGCCACAGGTCAGATTAGTAGCCAATATTTACACATCCATGTGTCACATCCTCTAGCTTCCGAGGAATTTCTAGCTCAGGTGTCTGCCTTGTTTTTAGGCATGGCTTTATTACGTGGCTCAGTTCACGTTATTTTGCCAGGTTAGATACCGACTTAATGTCTGCAAATGATTCTGTTAATCTAAGAAAAGCAACAGGCTCCTACATGTTCACTGTAGATGTGGCTTGCTCAAAGTCACTCTGCCTTGGGTAATTGCTCCTGATCTCAACTCTCATATAATTAGTGATAAATACAACACTGCGAGATTGAGTGCCCAAAATGATCCTACATTTCTCATTATTCCTTCATTATTTCTAGCTGTAACTGCTTACAGTATTCTAAAGTATTCTCCATTCTTGTTGGCCATTCTGCTACTCATACACCTCCACAAAGCTGTATCTCCATTAAGTGTCATTGGCCATAATTAACACACAGGCATTTATAGGGAAAGATAAAAGCAGTTACAATCTCTTTGCATTTTTATAATGCTTCAGCTTGGCTGCTTGTCCACAAAATATTCTCATATTCTGTCAGAGAAGCCTGTAAGATCCTAGAGTACTGAAGTTTGGTCACAAGCTTGTTTTGCACAAGAGATGCTGATACCAAACAGCTGTGATGCACAGGGCTTCCTTTGCCCCTCAACCATTAGTCCCTGCATAGCCTGTCTGATCTAGCACAGCATTCTCTGACAAGGAAATGCCGTCCCCAAGCAATACTGCTGCAAGTACCTTAAATTCATGGAGCGACACTTGTCCCTTCTGGAAGTTCTTCATGAACGGCGTGTTCTCTGCCTGCTCGTGCACCTCCTTGGTGGCTTCCTTCATGAGTTCTGACAGGTCCCGCGACATGCTAGGGAAAGGGAGCAAAAGAGATGTTGGTCCTGTCATTGTCCTCCTGCAAAATGGATTTTAGCAATCTAGGAAGAACAGGGAAGCCTGAGAAGGCAGGGAAAGGAACACAACATTCTTCCTGAGAGCACGGATGGGAACAGGGGAGCGCTAGTATCCCAAAYACTGACTGAGGAGGACTAAAATTGTCAGACTCCAGCCAGAGGGGAAAGAAAGAGCACGCTGTTCACAGCAGAGCAGAAACGGGACAGCACACTTGAAAACAAAGGGAAAAATACAATACTTTTGGCTGGAAATTTCCCTCTCATTCCCATCCCACTCTCACCTCTCCGAGCTGTGTGTCTGGGAAGTTTCCATGTTTCCCCACTTCTTTTCCTCCTGCGTGTGCGCCTGTTGCTGCTTCTTGCCTTTGCTTTCCTGCTTCCCTCCAGTTCCCAGGGCACCGTGAAGCACTGGAGCTGCTTTGCCTGCCTGGCTTCTGCCTCCAGCTTTATACGTGAGCGGGTCACGTGAGCAGCCAAACTGCTGACCTCAGTGGTGAGACAAACTTCTTGCAACACAGCTGCACTTCCCCTAGCAGCATGTTTGTCACCCTCTTTGCCTGCTGCCCTAGGAATCCAGCTTGGAAAGGCAGAAGGAAGTCACCTGATTTGTCCTGACAACTATGCACAAATAAAAGGATGTTGAAAAACTTGGGTTTTCGAGACTGCCTGGCTTGTTAACCCTTTCAGCCCAGTGCTGCTGGAAGGCAGAGCCTGGGTGCTGCAAAGCTGTGGTCGCTGCACTGACAGCAGGGATGTTGGATGGAGGATGTGTTAGTGCCGTGGTCAGATGTGATGGGGCATGGTGGGCAACCTCCTCTCCTCCCCAGCTTCTAGCCCAGTCTRTGTCCCCACCCAGATACAGTATCTGTCCTAATCTCTGTCAAGACTCAGGTGCAAATATTAGATTTTCTGTGGTCATTAATATTGTCAGAGTCCCTGGGAGTGACAAGATGCTTACTAGCCATGGGATAGGGTGCTCTGTAATGCAGGATTTAGGGAAAACTGTGAGGAATTCTGCAGAGACTTTCAAATGTAATTAATTCCTCTGATTTAGGAAAAGAGACAGTCTGGTTCTCCCACTAGCAGGTTCCTCTGCTGCTTTGCCTGTTGAAGTGATTGAAGTGAGTTGAAGTTAATGAGGCAGCCAGTGGATGGTGATGCCCTTGTTTTCCAGTTGAGCTGGAACCAGAGCAAGCCAGGACTGCAGATGCACCAACCATCCCTTCTTTGAGAAAGCGCAAGTTTTATGTTTGATACAAATACCGTGGCACTTAAAAACAGCTAGTGCAGAGGTGAGAAAGCACCGCTGCAATAGCACGGAGCAACACATGCACAAAGTGCTAGTGAGCTGTGCAGGGGAAGAGGGAGGAGAACTGCAGTTATCTGGGTCTGTGTCTTTTGCCCTGGCAAGTCAATTTTTCTTAGCTTTTCTTAGGGGTGCTGCAGTCCAAGCCACCCGTCTCCCTTTCTCCCTGCACTGCACCAACGCAGTAGGGGCTTGCTATGGTGCCATAGGTTAGAAAGCTGTTGGGGGGGAAATGTGCATCTATGCCTGTTTTTTCCACTGGGGCAGACATCTGGTTTGCAAGTGTGGGGAGCTCAGGAAAGATTAGTCAGCGATTCCACCCTGACTCAGCCAGACTTTTCCGGTCTTGTTTTTTTCTTTAAAGGAACAGTACATTCTAGCAAAAACTATCATGTTCCTTTCGTTCTTCCTCTCAGCCATGCCAATGCACGGAACTTGTTGCTCTCTTGTTTGTTTTATGGTATGCAAAAATAAATTTGATTCCCTTAAGAAGGTGAGACAAAGCCCCAAACACCCTCGGGGAGAGGGATCTGCCTGCACAGGAGCCCACGAGAGCACAGGGCTGTATGGTCATATCCTAGAGACATCCATGCCACTTCGCCACAGGGACAGCCCTGAAATGAGCACTTCTCTCTCACATTGCTTTCTTGAAGCTCACACTTTTCACTTCTTTTCCTGGAGTCCTGATCCTGCAGGGGAAGCCTATGCACAAACCCAACTTGTAGTTGCAGCAGAGGAAGGTATACTCGGTTGGCATGAGGAAACCACAAGCCCTGTCCCTCCCTTTACCCTGTTGGGAAGCTCTGAATGTGCCTGGTGCCTCTGCAAAGGTTTTCTTGCTGCTCTCAGATCAGGCAGCGCTTTTGTGCCCTGCCTGCTTCCCTTTYCCTCAGAGGCTGCATGCCTAGAGGTGCTCTAAACTATCTGCCCAAAACATCTTCCTCCRTCTTCCTTTTCACCCACAGTTAAGGCGGCCAAGATGGGGATGAAGGAAGTGGCCTGGGGAGGACAGATAGCTGCTGTTCAGCCATATCACTGCGAATCCAGGTGAGAAACTTCCTGGGCAATGTGTTGGTTGCAGACACACTGTCCTGGAACATGGAACTGCCATTTTTTTGCTCTGGGGGCTCCCCAGCCTATCTCCCTGCTGGCTTTTGAAACTACCTTCTCCCAGGCTGGTCATTGGAGATAAGCTCCCTCCCGCAGATGATTTTTTCCCATATGTGCAGGGAAACGAACTATGTCCCATAACCTAATTACACCATCTGCCCTCTAGCCAATTGGGGCTACTTGATGGAAGAGCAGATACCAGCTGGGCCTAACTTCCCAAAAAGGCCAAAGTGCTCTGTGGATGAGATGGAAGGGAACTGAAAATGTGCTGTCATCGTCTTTGTGGTCACCAGCCTGGGGCATTTCTGGCCATGTCCACTGTTGTGCAGCGAGGTTTTGTGTTGCGTCCGCTGTGCTCTTGCAGTGTGGTGGAGGGAAGGCTGCAGACATGGAAAGTGCCAAAGTTCTGGCAGAAATCTGTGAGTGACCTTCTCTTCCTAGAAGACGACTTGGGAAGCTAACAGTTAAGGATGCACTGGAAATAAGGAGCATATTTTTAACAGAAAAAAATAACCTCTTGCTAGAACAACTCACTTGGGGGCATAGTGTGCTACTCAAAACACAGGTGCCAGTCCAGATCCAGGTCAGTGCTAAATTTGGCTCATTAGTTGTCACCAAGGTCTCAGACCTGTGGTTTCTCCACCAAGCCTGCCAGAAATCCTGTGATACTTACTGATCTCTTCTTTGCTTTCACAAAGCAGCAGTGCCAGAGTTTTGTTGTGAAGGTGATACGCATGGAAACAAGTGAAATTGCCCAGGATATTTCTAGTAAACATGAATCAAGGAGCCCTAGACTAGTTCCTGCTGGGCTTTTGCTGCTCTTGCTGAGCAAGAGTTTAAGTCGAGAGATTTGCTAGATGAGCAGTGAACAACATCATAGAGTTAATGAGGAGTTGGTGGTTCCATTAGGCATAGTGAAGTGGGGATTTTTTCTCTATAGGATTAAAAACATATTCTGCCAGTAGATTTTGTAGTCAGAGAATTTTCTAGATACATGGTCAGTCACAGCTGACTGAAATCAGCTCCTCTGAGCTTGCGTGGGAAGCAATGTTGTTCAGGGTCTGGCATGCAGCCCCCCAGAGGCTTAGCTAGGAAGTAGTAGTCTGGTAAAAACGAGTTGTTCCAGGCAAGAAAGGGTTATGCCTTGTGGCAGATTAGTCATACCATGACACAGCAAAATGCAGCCTCATGGTTTTGAAAGAAAAAGCTGACTCAATAGTCAGAACTTGCTGAGTTACTGAAAAAAAAAAAAAAAAAAAAAAAAAAACGGAAGAAGAAGTGCTTGAAATTGCTTTCTTGAGAAGAGCGTCCCTGCTAGGGCACATAGCAGTAAGCTCGGGGTTAATACACATTTACCAAAGGAAGGTTGCCCAGCCCAGCCCTGGTAGAACAGATTGTGCTCACTCCTGTCGACACTGAACAATCTAAGTCTAGATCAAAGGTATAGGTTGAAAAATGAAGGTTGTGAGTACAATGTAGTGATAAATCTCATAGGGAGCAAATGTGCTGTATGATTCCTCTGTAGTGGCACTGCTGGTGTGTTTGGCCCTTCTGCAAGGGGAGTCCTCCCGGCAGCACTGCTGCTGTGGGCAAGACTGGGAGCCCCAGGGGCAGATGAGGTGGGAGACAAAAATACAGGTAAATTTCTCAGGCATAAATGAAGCAACATGACAGAACAGGAAGCCCAGATTATAATATAYGTGTTTTATTTGGATTTGAAGGATTTGAATATCATACATATACAATAGGGCAACTTCTGGCAAATCTCACACCTTTGTCCAAGGAGGTGGCATTGGAATCCAAGCTCGGTACGTGCTCAGGGAAACACAGAAACTCTCCCCAGGTTTGCAAGCCCCCTCTGCTTGGTGCATGAAACACTGCAGGTAGACGAAATGCGTGTCCCCTTCTCCTGTATGGACTTACACAGCCCTCAGCGTGCGGGGGAACTGAGGATGTTTCTAGAGACTTCCCTCAATCTTTCCATCCCATTTCTTGGGCCCGGGGCCAAGAGCAGCCGCTGCAACCTCAGCGCCGGGTAGCCGCCCTGCTGATAAACACCCTCACGTGGCCCCAGCTCTGCCGTGACTCAGCAGAACAGCCCCCCTTCTCCCTGCAATCCGAAACCGTGGCTCAGCACGGCGTCCCGTGACTCAGCAGAACGTGCAGGGCTGCACGCGCTGGGAACAGGCAGATGGGCCCCGCTGGGAGCCGCCGAGCCCGCTCCCCACGTGGGCCCCCGGCTGGGGCAGGATTTGTTCCAGCTGCTCAGAACCAGCCAGTTCCAAACTTGGAGCCTCCTGAACAAAAGGAAAAGAGAAAAAAAGAAAAAGAAAAAAGAAAAAAAAGAAAAAGAGAAAAAAGAAAAAGAAAAAAAGAAAAAGAAAAAGAGAAAAAAGAAAAAAGAAAAAAAGAAAGAAAAAGAGGCAGCAGTGGGAACTGCCTGGAGTCACGTCAGTGGCAAAATCATCCCCCCCTTCATCTGCCTCCCCAAAAGAGAGCGCAGGCTTTGCAGCCGTGCTGAGCAAACTGTGAAAGGAGGGGGCAGATGTTGCAAGCTGGGGAAGCTGCAGAACTTGCTGATCCAAGAGCAAGAGCTGCCTGTTTGTCTCTCCTYGAAACCCAGGTCCCATCGCATTTCTTGCAAGAGAAGGAGGAGTGAGCACTGGTGCTATTTGTATTAGTGCTTAAGGGCCTCAAGGAGAGCATCGGATCCCCAATAAATTAACTTTTGYGAGGTAATTAGCTGGGATAGTCAAGTGCTATTAGATCAGTTGGTGAGGGAGTGACCTGGCAGCAGAGGGGCCCTGGCTATAGGGGAGAAGAGTTTGGGTTAGGGCTCTAGGGTGTAGGAGGTTGCAGTAAGGCCAGTGGGAGCAGAGTGGGGCTCATAGCACTTGTGGCCATACATTTAAGCAGGACACAGGATGCTATGGTGTGGAATGAAGCAAATTACGGGCTCYTTTTGCTCCAAAGAGGGAGAATTGAGCCACACAAATGCTGCTTAYCAGGAATGTTTTCATATGGGCTGATGCTAAGTAAGTGACTGACATCTCTTTTKCTGTCATATAACCCTAAAGTCAGAGACCTTGAGTGTGGGAAAGGAAGGAGTTTGTTTCTGAGGTTGAGTTTTAGGGCATGATGAATTTAAGTGACGTACCCAAAGCCACACAGGATCTCTAGGGCACAGTCTCTTGTATTCTTCCCTGCCCCCAACTTGTTGTTTGTTCATTGCAAAGAAAAACCCTCAAGGGTAGGTAGGCAAGACTGTATTTGCCAGACTGAGTTGCTTTTTTTAAAGAGCTTTGTTTTTAAAGTATGACACCAAATGCTAGTGAGGAGAAATAAGGCAAAGAAATCTTAGCGAGGCAATAAATTATCTGTTGAATATATCTGTATGTAGTGAGCAGCTAGGGAGGATGTTAGAGGAATATTTCAATCCCAGTTTCTTTCAGAGACCTTCATTTAGGGTCAGGGTTCAGCACTGGAGAACTCCCTATATATAGCACCATGCTTATGGACCACACTAGTGTGAAGGATGAGGCTCAGCAAGAATATCCTCCTTTTCTGCAACAACAGGACTTTTTCATAGTGTTCTCTAGTATCCAAGGCATTGGGAAGCTGGAGGAATCTCTGGTTTTACAGGGTTTGGCCATGTGTGTGAATGGGAGGTGAGCTCTCTCAGACCTACACTTTTTTATTAYTATTATTTGAACTGATATTGTGTAAAAGAGCTCAGAGAAATAGGCATCTTTCACCCACTGTTATCTGCGTGGTGCTTTAAAATCCTTTTTTAGGAAGGAGGCTAAAAATACCCCTGGAATGCCTTGCAATCTTTCCAAACACAGATTTTCCTACTACTATCTGCTCAAGGAAGAAACTCTCATAAAGCCCCAGCAAAATAGTGTCCTTGCCCTACTCCCACATCAAGTTCACCTTATGCCTAATCATCACTTCTCTGCAGAGAAAGACCAGAAAAGCACAGTGCCTGGGGAATACCACTTCTGGCCTTTATTTTTTTCTTTTTTTTCTCTCTCTTTTTTTTTCCCCTCAGCTTGAGCCTGGGAAGTGAATTACTGATCTTAAGATCTCCCTCGTGGAGAAATCTCTGCTGAGGGATCTTGTCTCCATGAGAGTCTTCTCACCAAACCCAAGCCTCGTGCTGCAACATCTCTAGTCTTGCCCCTTGGGCCAGGGTTGCTTTGCACAAGCTTCCTTAGTTCCCTTTTGTCCTTAAAAAAAACGGAGTGTTGGAAATGTTAGGCCCTTTGTCCTGCAGGGTACAACCGTCTCTGGGAAGGGCCCTTGTACAGAAATTCTCCCCATTGGCTCTGTGTCCATGATAGATGTAGCTCATGTCCGGGATTTATGGAAGTCTTTACCTGCGAGCAGGGTGAACGTGGACTCTCACCCTGCAGCCCAGCCAGGAGCAGTGCTATGGACCAGGGCGGTGGGAGAGGTGGCTCCTCCGTGCGGAGCGGAGTGATTTTAGACTCTAAAGAGTGGAAGAGGAACATTTCCAGGGGCCTGCAGAAACACTTCCAGAGGCAACACTGCTTTTGCAGGCAGTTGCTTTTTCCAGGCAGTTGCTCTGGACAAGAGGGAGACAGTCTGTTTTCCTGCCCTGTTCTTTCCAGCTCTGTGTCTCGTAGTGACCTGGCTGGGAAAGGGAAGTGAATCTGCCTGCTCTTGCAGTCTGAATGAGCTGTAATTCCCAGCCACCCTCCATTTACAAGCTTTTTTCAAGGACAGCAAGGATGACAGAAAGGAGGAAGTTTTTGCTTAGAGATCCATGCCCCTAAATTCTTGCTCCCTAGCACAGATTCCCCATAGGAGCACTGAGACTTGTCGTTGAAGCCCCTTCCTTCACCAGCCACTGCTGTCATGTAGCCTCCAAGATAAATCAACCTGGAATGGGAAGATGCTGCTGGGTGTCCTGCTGCAGTAGGTGTATCACAGCAACCCAGACGGAAGGATCATGATTAACGTTTGCTCCCTAAAAATGAAGAGAGTGTTCTGAGCCAGCACAAGCATGCAATTAAATAGCAGATGAAAATCAATGTCAGTAAATATAAAGTGATGCACAGTGGGGCAGCCTCATCTTCTGAACAAGCCTAAATATACATGTGAAATGATGGGCTCTGAGCTAACGCCTACCCTGAAGGCTTGCAATTATCTGGGGTTTGTAATAGGAAGTCTCATGAAAGCAATTCTGTTGTTGTTCGTTCCTGAAAACCTCTGTAGGACTGGAAGAGGCTCAGGAAAGGACAGCAAAGATGAGCAGGAATGGAGAGCAACGCCTGTGAAAGTGCTTAGTAGGCCCTTACTAGTGCTTACTAGGCACAAGAGCATAGGGCTTTTCTGTTTGTGAAGGGTCACCCCAAMGGGGATATAAGAAACTGGATATTCATAGTCTTTTACCCCTAAGAGCTGAGGATGAAGGTGAAGCAGGTGAAAGTTGGGTTTAAAACAAAGCAAAGGAAGCACTTGCTCCCCAGAAAGGCAGTGGAGCTGTCAGGCTCTGGGTAGGATGCTTGGGTGCTAGAAGAGCCCTGGGGGAGTGAAAAAGCAAAACCCCAGAGGGTGCAAGAAGTCCCTGGAAATGGCTGGAGGCCAGGAATATGACCTTGGCACTCACCTTAGGTCTGATACAACACAGATAGTGGGACATTCTCGTGTTATACATTCATGTGACAAATGGCCAGGCGGCAGCTCCCAGGGCAAGCAGAAAGTGGTTGGTCCTTGCTGCTTCACACAGGCGATATCCAGCATGCTCCATATTCCTACAGCCTGTAATGAAGTCTCGAGCCACTGTTKGGCAATGAATAAGGACCGTCTGCAACCTACTGGCAGATGTCAAGAACAAGCAGAAGTTCTGGGCAGCCCTCAGGGATTTGGTGCTGCCCAAGGCATCCCGTTCCTGCTGCTCCAGGACACAGCCTGACTTGGGAGTAGCTCTGTGGGGCAGCAGCAAATGCTCCCCGAGCAAGGGCATCTCAGGACCATTTCTGTTGGGATCTTCCTGAGCTTTGCTGCAGGTGAACAAGGGGAGATTTGCATGCAAAAAATCCTCTGCTCTTGCAGTTTGTTTTTCCCCTTGCATTTTGACCTGGCAGCCTACAAGAATAAGGAATGGGATATAATCAAGGGATGCAACACAAGTTTGAGACAGGAGCTGTTTTGCTGAGTTACTGATTTAATAAGATGAATTTCTACTAGAGCGTTGAAACCTCCTTGATACAGGTCAAGTATGCATAGGGCAGACTGCCATGGCCTGCTAGTTTCAACTGTTTTTCATCCACTTCCCAGGCTCAGTAGGGAGAAAGGGGCTCTGCTTTATAATGTAATAAGTCATAAACCTTCTGTTCTTGGGGGGAAAAAAAGAGATTATTAAAATATGAGGTAGCATTTTACATTTACATTTTACCTTTATGGAAGTATAAGTTGCTTTATTTTCATCTCTGGAGGGAATTTCTTTTTTTCATAAATAAGCTTTAAGGAAGTTTGGGTATGGTGCAGCAACATGAAAGTCCTATGGGATGGAGAACAACCTTCCAGTTATACCAGGAAGGGATACTTCTGTGATGATTTGTGAGATGATGTTGTGGAAAATTAGGTGACCTTTTTGTTTACTCTTTTTGTCTACTCTTTAAAGCTAAATTTCATGTRCTATTTGGATGTTAGTAGCAAATAAAAGAAAAACACACATTGTTTTTGCCAACATTAATCTGATGCTAATATGCCAAGAACCACACAACATCGTTTTTTTTCAGTGTATACAGAAGTAACCATTTTGGGTCATGTACATAGTCCATGTAGGTCAGGAACATGTTTCCCTATGTGGTTAATTGTGGCCGCCTAGGGAGACAGTCCAAGTGTTCCTTCCCTGGCTGTCTGCAGGTTCAAAGGGTGTATGCATGACCTAAAGTCACAGTATGAGTCTGTATCAGGCTAATGGTTGCAGTGTAATATGCAGAATGCGGGAAGAATTTGAGGGATTTGCTTCCTATCATTGTCTTATCTGGAAGGCAGGAGGTTTTCCTTTCCAGCTTGCTGGAAAGCAGGCTGTGAGTGTACAAGGTGATTGCAGCCCCCTGGTGGTCAAAAAGAAAAAAATCAGCCTTTAAACCTAATATTAAAAAAATATATATTTTTTTCCTTTTTTATTTATCATACTCGTATTTTATTTTTTACACAGCCATAATTGAGAAATGTGGACTTTAGTCATCACTTGCCTTTCCTGGAGTCGCAACCTGTGTGTTTCTCCCTTCAGCCAGAGATTTTTGGTTGTTTGCATGACACTGGCATGGAGTGGGAGTTTCAGGGAAAGTCAGGTTGGCTTTCAGGGAAAGTGCATAGGCAATGCATTTAGAGAGTCAAAGGTGCAAAGAGCCCCAAACATCCGTGGTGGCATGTTGCAACGTTGGAAAAACAGCCAGCCTTTGTCGTGTGAATGAACTGATTTCRTTCACAATTGCTGGCTGTGCTCTGGAAACCCTCCCTTGCTTGTGGAACAGGGAAGCACAAACCCAGGGGCCAACAAGAGGATTTTGGCATCAGGCCACTTTCCCTGGATGCATTCTGGTGATGCAAGTGTAAAAGCCATTAGCCTGGGCTCTGTAATCCTCCTGCTCTGGCTTTGTCTCTTGAGGGCAGCTGTAACTCTGGAGGGAAAGTTGAGGGTGCTGACTCCTTGTCATTACTCTCCCTTCCTGTCTTCTCTCCGTTCTTTGGTCAAGACYTGCAAGATGGAAGCTGCAGGTGCAGAGTCCTGCCTCTCAGGAGGGACCTACCCTTGTTCTGCTTTTGTAGCAGTGGCAGTMGAGCTTTAAGGAATTTCTGCTGCTCAGTTGGCCTGTGGTGAAATATCCCCTAAGGGGCTTTAATGTCCTATGTTATGGGTGCCTCCTACTAGCCATGCTCACAGAACACAGCCCTTGGTTGCAAGCCCTGCTCTCACAGTAGATTTTCAATTTTTATCTGTTAAGGTAGGAGGTGGCTGTGCCACAGGGAATTTGTGGATACCAATCTATATCTGTATCACTATGAATGGAAACTGGCAGGCATCAATGCTTATTTGTACTGAGAGGTATCAATGCTGATAGGCATCAATTCCTACTGATAGCAAAATCTACCTGAGATCAAAAGCAATAGATACCTTTCAAGATTCTCTTCAGGAACCTGCTTGGAATAATCTCAKGGGGTAGGGTTTTGAAAGAAAGGGGGCTGAAGGATACCTGGTTGGCAGTCAAGGATCACCTCCTCCAAGCTCAAGAATGGTCTGTCCCAACAAACAGGAAGCCTGGCAAAGTGGGCAGGAGGCCTGCATGGATAAACAAGGAGCTTCTGACAAAACTCAAGCTGAAGAAGGAAGTGTTCACGAGGTGGAAGCAGGAACAGACAAGCTGGGAGGAATGCAGTGGTATCGGTGTTGATCTTTTCTTGAAGCCTGCCAAGAGCRACATCATCCCAGACCAAAGAAGTCTGGGGAGATTGAGAGGTATCACTACCTGTCGTGTGGGATGAATATCAATGGAGATGATATCTATCCATCCATGTTGATATTGATCCTTATCAATAGATATAGCATGTGATGGGTGTGGGTGTCCCTGCTGTCCCTGATACGTAGTGAGATGTATTAGTGTCAATATCATTCAGTGATTGCTGTAGCAAAATCAGCCTGAAACCCCAAAATGGGGATACTTATTGAGATTAGGAGATATTAATCCTATGGAAAGAAATCGATGTGGTCAGATAGAATTCCCTCACAATATGTGTTGTAATTTATAGTTACGGAGGCCTCTTGATACCACTGTTGATATTCATGGGTGCCTCCTAAGGGCAGATGGTTTGTGTGAGGAATTTTGTGTCTGGGCCACCCACTGTCCTGCCAAATCTTTCACAACAAGCATTTGAGTTAGGATTTGTGTTAGGCTTGATGGAAAGAGAAAGTCTAGAGGTGCTGCTGGCATGGGCGTGGAATGGGGCCTCCAAAGGAAGGTGTGTGCTGCCCAGAGATGGTTCTTGTGAGCAGTTTCTTCTCTGGGCCACACATGGGGATCTTTGCAGCAGCATTGCCCTGAAAAACAGTTTAGCGCTAGAGTTAGGGTGAGGGTTGTGTGAAAGAGAAAGGCTGGAGGCCTCCTGGTAGTGGGTCTGCAAGCGGGCTGTCATCAAGGGGAATCAAAGGGAGTTGATACCTGTGGTTAGTGAAGTTGTCCCGAGACTGAAAACTATAGATGTCTCTCATTTTCAAAAGTTACGATGCCTATTAATAGGGATCGGTGTCAGTAAGTAAGTGTAGTATTTATCAAATCCTGCAATGAGCAATGATCATATGATGGAAATCCTAGTCCCAGTGAAGTTAGTCAAAATWTATCAGTTAAAGCTGAACCTGCAGAATTTGGAGTAAGTAATGATGAGTTATTGTTTCACAAATCCCTGCAAGTCTCCACCAGTGGGGATTAATCTCTCTCTAAAGATTAACTGCATCTTCAGAGCAGTAATAATGAACAGCCTGAATTGTGTGCCACAGGAAAATGAGACTTGACAGATACGCAAAAAGCCATAAATGTAAGAGCTGTGCTAAGCTGCCTGTTTTTGTGGATAGCAGACATTCAAAATGTTCCCTAATGAAGAAGTATTCACAATGCCACCATGGATTTACTATACCTTCTTTAATGTTTCTGAGTGCCTAACTGCATTTCCATATGTTATCCTTCGCCTTACTGGAATATGGTGCAATGCAATAACTCTATTCAAAGCTGGATGCTTAGCATCCATTAATCAGCTGAAGGATCGTTTGTAGTCTCCTCAAGTGTGAGCAGCCTCATCGTTCTCTGTGATCACCCCATATGACTTTTATTCTATTCAGTTCTATTTATTTCTATTCAATTTGGCACATACATTCTGACACTCTTTTTTTCCCGTTTGTATTTTGAGTGGTTCCTTGGAAATATCTAATTCTCAAAAGCATGGTTGTACTCTGTTTATTTCATTGCTGTTGGCTGATGATGGTGGGTTTGGATATTAGAACATATTTCTTTCGATCTTTGCTCTTCACAACTTGTATTTTGGAGTCACTAAGATGTTAACTATTAAATAGTGTGTTAAAAATAGTGTGTTAAACTAGGTTAGGCTTTGAGTATTCTCCCATTCTGACATTTCAGAATTTTAGTAAGAGATTCATGATTTTTATCCTTTTGAACATAAACTTGGAATTCAAGAAAAGAATGAGATTTCAGGCTAATGAAATGATGGATCAAGTGGAACCATGAATGTGTGTTTTTTATTTGTGTGTTTTCCTTACTCTGCAAGTTGTTTAGGACAGCTCTGTAAACTTTCACTGCAAAATTGATCCTGCTTTTTTATACTAGATACCCCATGATGCGACTCTCCAGATGGGATAGTGAGACTTGATGTCCCTGATGTCTGGGAAGGAGTGTCTCTCTCAGACAAGGGCAGTTCCTAGTAATTCCTGAAGAAATAATGTGTATATGTGATGCTCGTGTTACCTATAATATGCCTTATTATATTTGAAAAGCTTTCTCAAAGAAGATTTTGTAATGTTTCCTGAAAACCACAGAAACCTAGAGCTTCTAGGCRTTTTCTGACACCCAGAAGACAGAAATTTGAATGTAGTTTTATGTATATGTAAGCTGAGGAAATTCAGAGGTTTTATTGTGATAAATCTAAATATTCAGAATTCTAAGTTTGAGATTTAATACCAATATTTTGGTACAGTTCTTCAAATCTAGAGTGAAAATTAAAATGAAAATTGACTCTTCAGTCATAAGTTACTTAATGAATTACTTTCTTTACAACACATAACATCCCACATTTTTCTTCTCTTYATTATAGGCGTAAAATCTTTATTTCTGTGGATTACTATCTATAGTTAATCCTCTTTTTTCTATTGATGAGTGGGTATCTCAGCTCATGCCTTGCTCTTAAATATCTGATTTACTTCCAGGAGCCTCATTTTGGCAGTTTCAAGTCTAAACCATGTGGGATCATTGTAGCCAATGTGACTTCTCTCAAGACAACTTGCAACAGTTTCTTCCTATCAATGACTGTTCATGCTAATTGAAATACCGTAACTGGTTCTTATTTCATTTGATTACCTTGGTTCATAGTTCTACAAATTTGTATCACTTCCCAGTACTCAAAAATCTGTGTTACAGATGGACTTTTCACTAAAGAAAAATAATGGCATCATCTTATTTTCATTCTGCCTGGATGTATTGAATTTCCTGGCTTAATAAATTTTATAGTTCTGTTTACTTTGCACTGGAGGAACAATCCTACTTCTCAGACAATTAATTCTATTAATTAGGCATAATGCATATAGCAAAGAACATTAGAGCCACATAAATATCTCCTATTGCTTCAASAAAAACAGAAGACAGACAGACCTGTTCATTTTACAGCTAAACGAGAGAACATTTATTTGTTGGCCATATGTAGCCTTTCTATCTTTGCTAACCATACCAAATGGCATAGTTTAAAATATGCTGTCAAAAATAAATGTGTGTAGTGGTAATTTTTAGACTAAGCAATGAAATACAAGACTTCTGTTTATTGTGTTTTAGTCCATCAGCCACAAAGATTTTTCTCCTAGTTTACAGCATGCTCCATTATTTTTATGTAGATGGTTTTAGAATATTCCCATTAAAAGGAAAGAATGAAAATACTGACTACCCTTTTTCAGGCAAATTTTCCACCGCTAATCAGAATATGGTGTGTACACTCATTACTAAACCAGTTATTCAGGCTCTAACTATGAAGTTTTAGCACAGTTTTATTAAATTCTATAATCTATTACTCATCACAGTAAAAACTCTAATTTAGAAAGAAGTTTTGCTTAAAATAACTGTGATTCTAAATGGGATATGAACATAAGTTGATCTTTTTTTCTCTTTCAGGAATCATAGCTTTGTTTTTGTACTTTTTTAAGAGGGTTCTCCCCATAATAGAAAGATGAATATACTTCTCTTATTCTGCATGGTGAAGCTAGTAAACAATGTTTCAGGCCTTACACTTCACTGGTGCTTTACATGCCTCCTCAGACAACTTCACAGTGTGTTACTTATGGGATAGTTTGAATATAGATCATTTACTCTCCAGAAAACACCTATGAAGTTGATTCTGCTTCTGTAGAGATTGGTGAGAGGTTTGCCGTCAAGTTGGATGTGAGTGGAAATGGGTCTGATGAAAAAGGGGGGAATATGGAGAAAAATAATAGGCAAACATCTGTGGTTTCTGTAAACAGTTATCAAYTGCAGTGTTTTATGTGCTTAATTTGGCTTATTTGCTATCATCAAGTGCTTTGGTACATAATATCCAATGATCTTTTACAGAGGACAGACCCCTGCCATGTAAAGGGGTTCATCTGAGGCCACAGTTGTGGGTGGAGGGAGCAGAATTGAATTGAAAACTGGATTTTTGCATTTCAGAATCACCTGCTGTTGATTGGCTCATGGATTTGAAACTGAAGAACATTAATATATTTTGGCAGTGACCAGTACTAATCTATTGAGAAAAGTGAATCAGGTACAATCAGCATATTTTTGCCAGAATTATCAAGATTTGATGCTCAGGAAAGGCTTTTTTTTCARCCAGCACTAAGTCTAAGGACATATCTGTCAAAAATTTACAGAAAAACAACTCACTTTGGGGATAAACATAGTTCACATGTAGTGTTTTCTGTTTACATTCTCAGGAAATCACAGTGGTATTTTGTATTTAGCTGACTAGCCATTACTGTAATCATTCTGCCTAGTCACATTGGTCAGTTTGTGCAGGGATATAACTGGGTGCAGTCATGGAACTAAAAGCACCAAAACTTAAAAAAAAAAAAAACCTTACAGAAGATAACTTAAAAAAATAAATAAACAAACATAATAAGAAATCCTAAAGATAGTTTCAGAACACACTGAAAAGAAAATTGAAATAATAATATAAGAGCATTTGAGCAATCCAAGGACAACATTTTCTTCTATTACAGCTGATATGGCATTTATGAGTGTATGTGCAGTAACAGCAACAGGTCAGTTTCTAATCTCCATTGCTTCTCTTGATGTGCAGGGAGACTGTTGAGTGCTCAGAATGAGATAAGTATGCCCCGCATATACGGATTTAAAAGTGTTAAGTGACCWATGCACAAAGTCTTGCAGTAAACAGAAACAGAGAAATTGTTGTAGGGAAACAGAAAAGTATGCCCAAAGGACAACACAAAAATAGTATGAAATACCCTAAACATACATTTTTAAAATAGTAAAACTTCTACTGATGCAGTGAATTTTACATTTTTAAATAAAATTTTATTTTAATCACCAAACAAAATATGAGATCTTCAAGTTCTCCATGGAAAGCTCTCAGAAATAGGTGCTTTCTACTCCAAGACTTGCAGAGTTTTAACTTTGTTAGGCAAATTTGCAGGCAGGCTGCTAAATAAATAGGTAAGTCAGATGGCAGGAGGTCAAGACAGACTTAAAGAGCTGTACAGCRGGCACACTTTTTCAGTTTCTGGTTGTGTGTGACCACATGCATTTGCTGAGTTAGGAAACCATCCATCTTGACAATCCGTTTTCCAGAACTGTGGCATTTTCACCTCAAATACTGACCAGAGAAAGCAGGAGATGTAGCTCCCTATCGCAACAAGCTAAAATGAATTCTTTATCTGGAGCCAAAACTGCAAGACTTACAAGGTATTCTTCAGTTTGCTCCCCTGTTAAGACTGCCAAAACTGCCACTGACATGACCCAGGAGAATGCTTTTTGAAGAATTTGCTAAAGACAGTCATGGTACACAATCCTAACCTAAACTCTTCATAAAACAAATGAACAAACAAAAACAGCAGCTTCAATGGAAAGTAGAACTGATATTTCAAAATAAGATACCAAAAATGTCTACATGAAACAAATACACTTGTGTCACATACAATATGTGAACAAAGAATATTTGTAAAAAGAATCTATCATTTTTTATCTTTTTCAGGCATGACTTTGTTAGTCTCAGCTTTTGCAATATGTTCAGTAAACTCTTGTTGACTTAATGTCACAGTATATGTCATATTACTTATAGCTGTAAGGAAGGCTAACTTACTAGTTATTCATTTGAAGTAAAATCTTGTGAGTTCTGTTAGGAAAGCAGAGACTGCAAGCATGCTTTAAAAATAGCCATTTGAGTCACTTTGTGGTATTTAAAAATATTTAGCTAATATGAAGCATAGAATCAGAATTGTTAAGGTTGGTAGGGACCTCTAGAGACCATCTAGTCCAACCCGCCTGCACACGCAGGGTCACCTAGAGCACATGGCACAGGATTGTGTCCAAGTAGGTAAATGCAATCTAAAAGATATGTAAATACACAATAGACAGTGAAATGCTTGTGTTTGCTCCCTTTTTTAACAGAAAATGAATTTCTAGCTTAAAGAAATAACATTCTCGTCTCATCTGATGAGAAAATGTTTTCCTGTATTGGACTGTTTTGCTAAAAATAAATTAAAAGGGAAGCTGGTTGAAATGGAGACATGTAAATAGAATGTAGATGCAGTACAATTAGGGAAGTAAAGGCTTGTTTATTCCTTTGCACTGCGGTTTGGTTGACTAGTTGCCTGCGCTTGCACAGCATTTGTGTGGAGCAGACATTGCAATACATTCAAAAGTACGTGGCTTTGACATGAAACGTAGGTTAAATAATCATTTACTTTCTAAAAAAAGAAATCATCCTTCACAAAAGCAAAGATAATTTTAAGCTCTCGTCAGCACTTTGGTGAAATGGGTAGCTGTCCTTTTACAAGGATGGTAACATGTGCATGAGAAGCAGTACCGGCTATTGCATCAAGACTGTATTTTCTCTCTGTCAAAACTTAAATGAGTGTCAAAGTAAAAAAAAGCCACATTTTACTGAGGAAAAATCTTATAGATAAGTGACATGCATTAGGCTTAATGTTGTTTATGTAAGTTGTCCCTCATTTTTATACTACTGCGGAGATGTCTAGTGAAACAGATTTTGCARTAAAGTGCATTTTAGGGACCTAGCAGTTTGAAATAGCCTATAATGTGAAATTCTATCAAAAATGGGTCAAGCATGAACTGAAGGTTCAAAAAAGACAAATGATATTTTAAGAAAGTCAAAGATTCCTTTGACATACTCATTATTTAAATGCAGTCATGGTTTTCAGCATCTTCTACAGATACTGTCTTCCGTTAAAAGCGTTCTGTATGGTTAAATGTAAGAACATTCGACAGCATTTGGATACTTGCACACCTATTTATTTCCATATGGCATAATTCAAAATCCACTTTTTTTTTTTCCTTTTTCTTAACTCCTCAAATGCCAAATCTTTGACTCAATGATTTGTTTGGTTAAGCTATATGAAGCCTTTCCTTAATGATTACTTTTTTCTCTGAGCACTTACAGTCTTGACAACTATAGGAAAAGTACTGTCAAATATATGGTATAATTTTAAAGCTGGAAAGCTATAATTAGTACAGGAGAGATTTATGAAGGGAGTCTGGTGACAGGTGCACACAGGTGCGTGTTAAAGGAAACCAGTCATGCAGTTCCTTAATTTAGCAATCTGGTAGCATCCGTTTGTGTGCTAAGGACAGACGTGAGTTCCCTGTATATTCATAAATACACAACCTGTGTTAAACATGAATACCTRTATATGTGGATGAGGATTTCATAAATTAGGCTATTTAATCATTAGGCTATGATTTGCATCTAATTTGATGGCAATATTTAGGAAAACAAACTGAGAACGCATAATTTAAAATAATATATACTTCCTGGCATTGCAAAGCGGCATAAAACATATACTATTATGTACTTTTCTAAATTTGTTTTCAGTACTTAGTGTTGCAAATGTATTATACAAATTTATTGTAGATATAAATGTTAAAACGTAGCATGGACTCTGAGTGAGTAAAATATTCTTTGAAGATCTTCAGTGAAGATCAATTTGTATCAAGGAATAAGATTCAGACCTGAGGCCTAGTCTGAGGACTTCTACCAAAAAACTAGAGATGTAACGTTTTGTTTGTATTTCCCCTCGCCAAAGCTAGGTATCTTAAGCTTTGTGTTTTCCCAAATCAGGGCAAAAAGTGCATTTTTTGAGCCCGCTGCTAATTTTAAGTGACAAATTTCCCACATCTCATGAGATATGCCTCTCCCTACCTTCAGCAAAAGAAAGAACAAGCATAGTAAGACAGATCTAGGCACGGAAGTATCCTGRTAATAATGGAGTGGAAAGGAAAAGGGTGCCTTGCCACAGGACGTGMACAAGTAGCATCTCCAGGGCCATTCCACAGTTTTTGTCTGGCTCTGTTAACCTGGCAAATAAGGCCTGGAAGTCACAGCAAAACTGCAGCACTGCAGATGAGTAGCATGTGATGAGCATGTGGGCTCATCTAACCCTTTTTACCTGTACCCTAAGTGACTGTCACCCTTGATAGTGAGATCTGTGGTGTGTCCCTACAGAGGACAACAGAGAGTTTATATTTACACACACTAAAAAACTCTACATTTGCACACACACATACATATATTTCTACGTGTGTATGCATGTTTCTTAGAGACATTCAGTTCCCGTAATGTTGCATCCTTTAACTAGTGAAGGAAAAATTACATAGGATTCCTCAGAGGCTTCCAGCTTGTAATATACCTGGTTCATATATGACGTGACAGATGTTCAGAATATGCTTATTTGCTCAATGTTTTAAGGTGGCTAAGCAGAATCTAATTAGATTCTAATAGTTGAAATTAGCCATGGAATCTACAGAGTGCCCTAATTTTCAGTGTTGTAGCATAGAGCTTCAAAGCAAAAAATCAGCATATTTTGGAAGTGTTAGTAACGTGCATGTTGATGCTACTTTTCTGTACTCTATTGAGCTAAGACCATATAAAATTGTAGGCAAATTGTCATACTATTTACTATCACTGCTATTTACATCACTCTATGAATCAGTCTATCACTCTATTTACATCAGTCTACGAATATTTACATCTAGACTTGATGTGTAGCATTGGGTCACAAAGATATACCCTGTGGATGGTTTACTTGGGAAGGATCTGTTTGCAGAACACCACTAGTGTCTGCAGAGGTGATGTGTACAGTCTGTTTCAATGGTTATTTAATCGCTCTGTTGCAATGAAATACATTCCCTTGTATTCAAGAATTCCCCTTCAAGAATGTGCAAACTGTATTCGCAGACGGTGCTTCCAGAAAATAGCCATTTTATTTGTATATTTACTCTTTTCACTAAGTGCCCAATCTAGAATTCAGAAGTGCATGTGAAATTCATTAGATCATACAGGTTGCACTTTATATTAAGAGACTACTTGTAAATATTTTATAAATAGGCAATAAATTATTAATACTTGTTATAAGTGTATAAGATGGGCTGCAGTGGCAGAGCTTTTAAGAAACCCTGCTTTAGTTTCAGAAGCTTCAGTTTGATCCATGTTCTGAACTTCTATTACAGGCCAAGCCTAATTATTTAGATTGACATTTGATTCATGGTCATTTTATTTAGCTAATCTAAAGCTAATAGAGATGTGATACCAGCCATAAAAGCGRTATCTACAAGGAAGAATTCTCTAAAATGTGCTCATAGCCATAAGTCAAAAGGACCAAAAAAGCTCAGGTGGATCTTTGATTTCTGATAACCATATTACAAACATGGCTCATTTGCATTGAATTACTCTAGGCTTATCRTAGAATCACAGCATGGTTGAGGTTGGAAGGGACGTCTAGAGATCATCTATCCCAATTCTCCTGCTCAAGCAGGATAATCTAGAGCACACTGATCAGGACACGGTCCAGTCAGTTTATGAACATCTGCAAGGATGGAGGCTGCAAAACCTTTGTGGGCAACATGCCCCAGTGCGCACTCACCCTCACATCAAAAAGAAAGTTGTTTGTTACTTTGTTTGCTTGTCCCATAATCAGATGGAAATCTTTGTATTTTCAGTTTGCACCTGTTGCTTCTTGTCCTGGGTATCACTGAAAAAAATCTGTCTCCACCTTCTTTACATTGTTCCTTCAGCTATTTATATACATTGATAAAATCCACCTGAGGCTTGCCCTTCCCACACTAAACAGCCCCAGTGSTCTCTGCCTTTCCTCGTATGAAAGATGCTGCAGTCCCTTAGTCATTTTAGGAGCCCTCCGCTGGACTCAGCTTTTTCCATCTCCTCTGTCACCAGGGTCCTTGCCCCATTCAGCTGCGGACTTCAGTTGTTTTGTTACTGATGCACTCAAAAAAGACCTTTCTTGTTGTCCTTGATGTTCCTCGCCAGATTAAAATCCATATGAGTTTTGCCTTCCTAGCCTAATCCATGCATGTTCAGAGAGCATCTCTATGTTCCTCTCAGTTTAGCTGTTCCTATTTCTACCTTCTTTGTACTTCCTTCTGATGTTTTGCCAGAGCTCCTTGTTCATCCATGCAGACCTTCTGCCACCTTTGATAGACTTCTTACTCATTGGAATGGACCGTTTTTGGCCTAGGAGAAGGGGATATCCTTGGGTATCAGCCAGTTTTTTTTTTGGATACCTCTTCCTTCTTGGGCAGTATCCCATGGGAATCTTTCAAGCATGTTCCTGAAGAGGCCAAAGTATGTTCTCCTGAAGTCCACAGCTGTTACCCTACTTCTTGCTCTGTTCCTTCCTCTCAGGATTCACTGTTTCACAGCCACTACATCCAAGGTTGCCCATGACCTTCATATCCCCAACCAGACCTTCCTTATTCATAAGTATGGAGTCGAACAGAGCACCTCTTGTTGTTGTTGGCTCCTCTGTCACCTGTATCAGGAAGTGGTCATGGATGTACTCCAGGAACCTTTGGGGTTCCATATACCCTGCTGTGTCCCTCCAGCAGGTAAAGAGGTTCTTAAATCCGCCTTTTGACGAGGACCTGTGAATGTGGGACTACTTCTAGATGTCTATTGAAGCCCTCATCCACTTCTTCCTGTTCAGGTGGCCTATAGCAAACACCCACAACAATGTAACCCATAGTGGTCTGCTCCTGAATCCTTACCCATAAACTCTAATTTATCACATCATTCATCTCTAGACAGTGCTCCATACGTTCCCATTGCTCTCTCACATGAAGGATGCCTTCCCCTTCTCACCACCCTGTCCTATCCTGCACAGGAAAAGCCTGTATCCATCCTTTGTAACATACCAGTCATGTGAGCTATTCCACTGTGCATCTGTGATCGAGGCAAGATTATAGACCTGTAACTGCCCACACATCTCTTGTTCCTCTTGTATATTCCCCCCGTTGCCTGCGTTAGTGTAAAAGCACTTCAGAAAGCACCCAAAGCACGCTGATTTCTCAGAAAGGATGTTATGAGGTTTCCTCATAATGCTGTCTTGTAGCCACTTCCTTGGTAGCATGCTAAAGTTGCAGTGCTCCCACTTAAGCTCTGCTTTGTTGATTACATATTCTCTTTTGTTGGCATCAGCCTGCAGCATTTGCTTGCCAGTCCAGAGTAATGCTGCCTCACATGGGTGCTGCTGTCAGTGAATACTGTCCACTGTGGCCAAAATAGGTGTTGGGGTTGTCACAAGGGTGACAGCAGAAGCCAGAATCGCAAACTGGATAAATGCAGCTAGCAATCCCTCGAGTTTTACTTCCAGCATGCCCTTGGCCAAGGATGCTTTGGAGAATAAAAAAAAAATAGATGTGGAAAATAGACTCACAGTAGTTTTGTAGGCCAGCCTCTTGCAAGGTTTTACCTATGTCTGCTGCAGGAAAGCTGTGATAATCAGTGAGGAAACACACAGGTYTTTGCCTGTGGTCTTCAATCCGTAAGTGCTTTGCACACTTCAGCCCTTCAACTGCAGAAGTGCCTGTGAGAGGGGAAATATCCTGAAGCTCAGAAACAAAGTTGCAACCTTTTTTCYTTGGAGAATCTTCATCAATGTTTTCAGCCACTCATGGATCAAGAAAGATCATGGAGCACCATGCAAGACAGATGATGTCTGGCAGCTCTCTTCTTATCTTTCTCCAGCTGGRGCTCCAGTACTGCAGTTCTCACACTTCAAATACTCAGCTTCCCAGATTCCTCTTGGGACTGAGAGAACAGGAGGAGGGAAGGACTATGGCCTAATGAAAAGCTCATTAGGCCAGGACTTTTCTTCCCTCACCACCTCCAGATTACAGTCCATGCACCCTAGCTGGAGAATGGCTGCTCCAAAGGTTATAGGAGGTGAGCTTGTTTAGAAGGGAGGTGGTCATGGGGGAGGAAGGGRGCTTCCTTCCTGCAAAGAGTGCTGTGGTCATTGGAATTGGGAATGAAGATTAATTTTTCCAAGAAACAACCTATCCAGAATATCTTGTCCATCTTGGAAAGCTGGAAAAGACACAAAGCTTCTGCCCATCCCCCAGCTGCTAAGGGAAGAAGAAACTTGAGCACCCTGCTTTTTCTAGCCCCGTGCCATAAGCAGCAACCAGCTTTGCTCACAGCCTTTGCCCTGAAGCCTCTGCTTGAACTTGGTGTAGCTGAGAAGGCCATGCCCGTGTGGGGAGAGGGAGTCCCGGAGGTTTGGACACCTGTAGCTAATTTAACTCCTTCCTGCAACTTGTGGGACTCAGATGATGCTTTCAATTTGCTCAACCTCCTTTTCAGAATTCTTYTCCCACTCACTGGATACCAGGGCACATGGGCACCCGAGGACACCCCCTGGGCACCAGAGAGCCATTCTGTAGCAGCTGTATTTCTTTCAATCTTCAAGTGATTTATGCACTGGGAGGAGTATTTGGATCTAGTCACAAGGCAGAGAAGGAAAGGAAAGAAGGTGACTTTTGCTTCTTCAGGATGGGCTGGAGACACCTACTCATGCAACTGTACTAAAAAGCTGTAGCTAGTGCCTGCCAAGGCTCATAGCACAGTCGGCCCTCACAGGTTGTCTCTATCAGCACCACAGTGCCCTTGCCTTACTGTGGAGAGGAAACGTGGCTGCACGGTTGCACCCCTCTTGTCCCCCGACAAGGTCCTCTCCTCCCCACATTGGCACACACAGCATATGCACAAATGCAAGGGAAATTCAAGAGCTTGCTCCTTTAATATGCAATAAAAAAGCAACTCTTCCACATTCAGCGAGAAATACCATAAGCAGGAGCCCCAGGCTTGGCACCCTCCTCCCTTGCTGCCATCTGAAGTTAGGTAGCATGTGCAGTTTGCTTAGAAGGGTTTTTCTCTCCCTGTGCAAAGGAGCTCCTGGTTGTAGCAGGGCTGTTGGCATGAGATGACTCATGTCCTAGTCCACCTCTGTGCTCACCAGCTGAACAAACTACTCCAGAAACAGAATGTTCTCACTGGTGTAACAGTGCCTCCCTGGAAGGACCTTTCCTTTGGGTGACGTGGCTGCCCTGGCAGACACAGCTGCCCTGAAGGAATCTCTAGTACTGGCTTGATCAGAGAGACTCCCCAGCACCACAGCGTGATGTGGTGGAAGGCATCAGGGAAACTGACAGGCAGAAGTGAATCACACCAGGAAAAGAGGGGAGGAAAGTATAAAAAGACAAGAATTAAATAAACTGTGAAGGATTTGCTGAAGGCACATCCTAGCCCACAACAAACAGCCCCTTCAGCCCATGGACTGCAGCCACAGTAACTGGCTGTCTTGCAAAAGAAACATAGGCGTTGTGGGTAGAATTCTGCATAAACGAATGGGGAAGGGCAGGGCAGGAAGAGGAAGAGAGTATGTGAGTATGTGGCTATTGCATACCACAGGTACTTGGGCAAAAGAGACTACAGCAACAGGGAYGGACTACCATTTATATATATATATTTTTTTTCTAGCTTTACTGCTGTGGATCCCCAAGCTTTCCAGTCTAAGAGCRGTAGGCAGTGGGCTGGAGACTTGTTCTATGGAGGGGGATAGGAAAGAGACAGGCAGGAAAGATTTCAGCAGCCTCTCCTGCTTCTTGGGGAAGATTTGTGGTCACCTCAGCAGACGGAGAGATGGGCCACTTCTGCTTGGCCCACACTGTGCCAAAAAAAAAAGCCCACTGAACTTCCATGTTCTCTAGCAGCTTTAAAACTCCCCTTCACAAGTCTATTGTATGACATCCCTAAACACAACAGTGATTATCTGGAAGCTGAAAGCAGCTTAAAAATAAAAACAACTCAAAAGAAAAACAGGAATAGAATAGAGGAAGGGGACAGAGCCCTTCCCCTGCTGGCCCCTGGTCAGAGGCGAGCAAAACAACACACACAGCCTCTTATTCCACTGCACACCAGTCTGTAGTGTTCACAAGGCAAACATAGCATCATCCTCCTTTGCCTGCTTCCGATGATGGCTGGCAGCAGAAGGGGAGACAGATGTCCCTGCTGAGGAGCTGGACAAACTGGGTAGCCGGTCTGCAACTTTTGCTCGCTCTTCCAGGAACTTGTCAAACTCTGGAGCAAAGGCAGAGAGAGCATTAGCAAGGAGGGAGGTTTATGGAAGTGCCAAGCTGCCAGGAACAGCTGAAGAAAGGTTTTTGTCTGAGACTTTTACCTTCACTGGTGACTCCTTTTCCATCCTCTGACTCTCCCTGTGGAAGGAGAAGAAATGCATGGTAGACAATGAAATAGAAATGCAGAAGAAATGCAGGGTAGACAATGACACCTCCACAGATGTGGTGCTCTGCTTGCATGGAGAGAGATACAGGATGGTGCACCCTTCCTTCAGCAGTACAAGTGTGCTAAGAGCAGCCTTGAACMCTAGTTCCTCAGCTATGCCTCCTAAAAGACTAATTATACTAATAGAGTACTCAAACTCTGGTGTTCTTTTCCCTTCCTCATGTTCTCCCCCAAAGCAGGTTGTGCCACATGTTCAGAAGTGCCAGGACTATTGCATACTGCCTAAACTCCAACCCTTCAGCAAGAGCCAGGCCCCTCTGACAAGAGTGTTAGCTGCAGGAAGGCAGAGGTCATGAAGGTTTCAGCAATGTCAGATGCCACTATGATGGAAATGGAGACATAGTCTGGGGGGCTGGGAGAGACTAGTGGCAAAGAGGTTCTATGTAAAGGATAAGGGAATGTAAGCAGTGCTCGAGTCCTCATGGTTCTTGCCTGATAACTATCAGAGCCTCCCTACAACTGTTTGAGACTTGCACACAGATGCTCTGCACCAGGTGCAGCTGTGCAGTGGCCACCTTGGTCCTGCCCCTCACTTACCACATCAGTGGAGAGCCACTTCTCTATGTCTTCCATGAAATTGGCTTGAGGGACTGGCACCTGGGACAGAAAAAATGAGAGAGAGATGAAGCTGAGGAAAGAGAGGATGTTCTTGAAACCCTCTCCTGCTAAACCTCTTGTCCCACCATCCAGTAATGTCAGGTGTTTCCAAACCCAGCCAGTGCCAATGCAACTCTCTCCCTGCTACCAGTGCCACCATTCACCTTCCATCCCATCCACACCTAGACATGGATGATTTTCAGGATGTGTGCCATCAAAAGCATGTGAGGTCTTAAGACAGACTTTGGGGTATTAGCACTGGATTAGGCTTTACATTTAGGCAAGGGACCACTAGGTGGAAGTTGGCTGCTCACTGTTAGGCAGCCAGATAACAGGAGACAACTTTCCTTCACACTGCCTGTCTTCCACGGAGCAGTGACAGACCCAGTGATGGTTTGATGTCAAAGTATGTGCTGCTGCTGCAAAAACCAATGTACTAGGTTTGATATCAAATTGAGGGGGAAAAGGCACCTGCCTTACCTCCCTGGTAAGATCACAGAGCACAACARTATTTGACCTCACAAGAGACTCTAGGCACACATACTTCGGAGAGAAAATTCTCAACAATTAACAATTACTGGTCGGGAAGAACTCTTTAGGTCCCTGRCCAGTTTATGCAGTGAATAGATATTTTCTCAGGGAGATAACCTTGAAGGCAAACAAGATCAATTCAAACTCCAGATCCTTTTCTTCAGCCACAGGCTTCTGGACAAAGCTGAGCAAGGGCCAGCCCTTGCTAGAGGCTCCACATGCAGAAGCAGGAAAGTGCATTTGTAGGAACTTACTTCTCTGATTCTGAAAAATGTATAGTTCCCCTATTGTGAGGAAAACAGCAAGACTAAGTACAAGAGCAATCTTTTCTCACCAAGAAAAGGCAGATTTTCCCAAAACCATGGAGTAAGTTAGTTACCATGACTAGCAGACCTTACCAGAGCCAGACAGTTACCATGGCTGGCATGTAGACGGTTGGGAAGGGGAAAAGATGTGTAGGGTTAAGGAAGTTTCAAAGTGAAGTGGTTTTGTTTACCCTAAGAGGGACTCTTTGGGGTAGAAATGTATCCAAGCCAACTGSACAGCACATGGGGAAACTTTCTAGAGCAGATACCACTCTGGGCAGTGTCCATTTCCGGACGCAAAGCTTACAATCAGTGGGAGCTTTGTAAAAGCTCGTACAAAGCTTACAAGATGCGGGAGTATGTAAAGACTCAGCGTGCCTGAATGGATAAAAATGCAGGATTTCTGCTGCCAAAGACCAAATTCAACAGCGWGGAGGCTGTCATACAGAAAGCTTTACTTGAGGAAGGACTGGTACTCTGCTCATTTCCTTCCTTGGTCTCTGCTCCTGGCCCAGAAGAGGGTTGTTCCATTTATAACCTCTCCTGATGTCTGCTGTGCATCCTCATGTGCTGTACCAGAGCCACCTCGAGTCCAGCAGCCCCAGCTCCTTTCACCATTGCCATGATCTCACCATTCCTTGTCGCATCATCCACTTAGTCAGCTGGGCTCCATCACTGGAGACACCAGGTTCCCCCTGGTTGAGAGAAAGTCTGCACTGAAAGCTGCTATCACACAAGGTGAAGTACAGGGGAGGCAGTGGGTTCAGTGCTCTTGGGGCAGAAGGCATTGCTAGTGATGGCCCACCTCTCCGATTGCAGAGGGGAGTTGACTGGACTTGAAAATCTGCTAAATGGAATTAAACATAAAGTTCCAGGTAAAAAATTCCCCGCAGGCATAAGGAGGCCACCCTTTTATGGAATGAGTCACTTCCAAACTTCTCATACCTCTGGCAAGGTGGGGAGTTTGCTTTCCCCACCTCCAAAGTTTAAAGAACRTGGTATAGAGTCCAGGTATTAAAAGCAGGTTAGTTATTGAGGGTGTTATCATCACTCATGTTAAACAATTGATCTTTGTTCTAATGGACTGCACATTTATTATTGGTGGGGAAGAAGTACACTCACTCCTGGTGTGCACCAAAGGATCTGCAGCCACTTACCGCTCCAGTGTTCTGCTGCCGGGCATCCAGGGCGCCAGCAAGTCCTTTGGAGGCTTGAGGATCTTCGTACTTCATCCTGAAAGCATAAAGTTATTTAATGCACAGGCTGGTAAGCAGCCTGAGAATGTGAAGCAGGAACTGCTAGACGTATATTCAAGGCTGCTAACTGCACAAACATTCACCTCGCTACCTGCATCTAGAAAGGTGTGCAGAACTTCTGCTAAAGATGTCAGCCACAACAGATTATTAATCTACCCACTGTAAAGTATCTGAGTTACCACAGGAAAGCCCTTACACACTGAGGGAGGATGCTAAGGAATTGCATGAAAACAACCATCCAACAGACTACATTACAGTCTTAGAGAGCTGGATTCATCAGTGACACACATCTTATCTGAGGTTAACTATAGAAGAGAGATACATAATAAAGACTGATGAGAAGATTACAGCTACTATGGAAAGGACTCTAGCAACAAATCCCCGCATACTCAGCTGCCTTCACAGGCACAGTCACAGCTCAAAAACATCTCTTTAACCAAAACTATTCAAAAACTGATGGCTGCRGAGATTCACCGATCCATCTAAAGAAGATGAGAGTCAGTGAACAAAATAGCCTGTCGCTTCAGGATCTCCAGACACACCATTACAGCAACCTCTTTCCACACACTGAAACACCCCATCCATTATCTCCCTTGTCCCATTTCCTTGTCCCTTCTAGAATGCTGCCACACATGTCAAAGTCACACATCACCAGCTGATCCATGCAGACTGGGGAGAACAGTCCATCCATGCTGGAGGAATGAAGCCTCATCCAGAGGCTCTCCAGAAGCCTCCTCTGCAGTTGCTCCCAGGGCCTTCCTTGCAGCTCTAGGGGAGCATCAAATGGAGCCATTCCTTTTGGAGGACATGGGCCTGGGCCACCGGCGCTCAAACTTCTCAAAGAAGTGCTCATCAGTGAAGGGGCCGCTGTGGATAATGGCATCGAGGATGAAGTACAAGGCTGCCACCATGCCACTGATGAGGAAGAAGGGCAGGAAAGGCTTGAGGTGTTTCAAGCACTGCTTAACTGTGACGCTCATGAAGCATGGGGGCTCAGGAAGAAAGCCCAGTGATCCTGCCTGTGTCTCCTGCCAGCACGTCCTCTCAGGGAGCAGCAGGGGAAGGGCTCTATTTAGGGGGAAGGAGACGCTGAGGCTGTGGGCTGGTCTGTGAAATGGGAAGCCTGAGCCAGTAGGAGTAGAGGCTACCTGGCAGGAGAGCAAGTGCAGGCAGATGGTGGGTAGCGAGGAATAAATAGAAGATGTCTCGTTACTGCRAAGATCACAAGTCTCTGTCTGTTAAGAACTGAGCCATGTCGGAGGGGGATATAATTCCAGCCCTGCCCAGATCTACCTCAGCTCAGATGTCAGCCCCAGATCAGGCACGCACTGTTGGCACCAGTGTTTTTGTCCCACACAGATTGGTCCTGTCCCCAGGGTCTGCGAAACACCCGCTCTGTACCAGGAGATCTCTCCAGGCAGTACCCCTGCGTACCCTGACACACTCTCTGAGCAGGAATTTATAGCCCTGACTTAAGTGGTTCAGTGGCAGTCATGTCCAGTGAATTGGTCGGCACTAGCTGAGCCCAGAACAGCAGTGTTTGTGTGGATGCACAAAGCACTTTCTGATACCCCTAACATGCTCCTAGAGCAGCAATGTCATGGCCCAAGAACTGTAGCTTGGTGACAGTACAGAGGACAGAGTCAGTGGGATAGAACCAGAATTCCACCCTAAAAAAGCTTATCAAGTTCATGGAGACCAGACAGTTGGCTTGGGAAGCTCAGTGCTTGGACAATATTGAGAGTAACAAAATAGGTTGTAGGTTGACTATTAATCTCTCTGCCACTTGTACTAGAAGCAGTCTGAGGCAGGGGAATGAAAGAATCCTCAAGAAACCTTAGCTTGCCACTGCCCAGCTGTGAGACAAGATAGCCTTGTGGACTGAGATCAGGAGCAAAGGACTTTGAGGGCTGAAGGCAGCTAGGGGCCTACAACAGATTACATACTTCCTGCATTCAGTATTCTATACTTTAGGCTATATGGGCATTCATGAGCTCCCAAATTCAACATCATCCTATTGAGRGCACAGAGCAACTCAAGAGCTCAGAAACAGAGAATAAAATTTGCTCAGTCTCATTCCACACCTTCATCTCCCCATGTCGAGTCTCCAGCAGACTGTGGTACTACAGCCCCCTGATAGAGCAGTGAGAGACATGCACCAAAATACCCTCCCTTCTCCTCAAAGCCAGGAGGCCATTGTGAAAGGCAACTAACTGACAGCAGCAGGAAGGACGGCTGCAACAGAGCTGCCATCCACTATGGAGGTGGAACACTGTGCACTGAAAGGATGAACCTCTTTGGCATTCTGCTGCCTCCCGGGAACTGTAGCTGGTTGGGATCACAGCCCCTGTTCCCCCTCCTGCAGCAGGGCACCCCGCTCGCTCTCACCCTTACAAGAAAGCAGGGGCAGCGGGGGCTGCCACACTCACTCTTTGCGCTGCTCGGCCAGGGAGCTGCCCCGCGTCAGGGCAAACATGTCAAACTCTTCTTCCAGCTTGCCAGAGGTGTCGAGGGAGTGCAGCCCTGCACTCACACTGCTCGAGCCCAGGTCTGCAGGACAAAGAGCAGGGTAAGCAGGCAGCACAAAAGCAAATGGAAGGCCATGGGCTTGGAAGTGCTGAGTAAAAAGCTAATGTCAGAATAGCCCAAACTGTCCTGGACCCACTCCTGCATCCTTCCCCTGGGCAGCAGTGCAATATATGTGTTTGTTCAGCATTGTGGGGGTAACTGGCAGAATCAGTTTGTTTGCCTGCTCGGCAGGTAGTTTTTAGTTCAATCWCTGGCAGCACCAGCATCAATTTACTGCACTGATTCTGAAGGCTAGATATTCCTGAACATTTAAGACAGCAAAACTAACTCCATAACCTGTGGAAGAGGCTAACTTGTACTCCTGACAAGCACCTCCAGACAGATGAATGAATTTTCCCAACTGAGGTATCACTGGAAAGACCCTGACTTGATAAATGCTGCACTAGGTTGCTTGTAAAAAGTATCTTGCCAGTTTTCTACAGTTGAATCCAATCTGTACTGAATGTGCTTGCTGCCAATAAGAGCTTCAGGCACTGATATGTGGGCTGGTGCTATGTCCTGAAGACACCCCAGGACAGAGGGCTTTCTTGGTAAACATCCTTGCATGTCTTGGATCCTGAGAACAAGATACTAGTGGCTGTCTTTGCAGCACAGCTGAGCAGTTTTCTTCTTCCAGATCTCAGTGATTAACCTCACACTACACAGTGAGAGGCAGCAAATGCTACTATGGATCAGAGGGACCTTCCTGCCCTGCTGGAAGCAGCCACAGTCTAGTGCTGACGTCCCTCTTAAGTCACATCCACGTCCCACATAAGCTGAAGTGTGGATGCTGAGGCATATGCTTGTGTCCCTAGGCACATAAACATTTTTTTGTGAAATTACTAGATGGCAATACACCCTATTTCTCTAGATTGTTTTATGTAGATGGCTAAATTTTTTGGAGAGGGAATTTGAAGACATTAAAGGATTCCCAGGACAGAAGGAGGAGTGAGGGGAACCATGCATGGCAACATACTCATTCCAGCCAGCTGAGAGGAGAGATTGTTGGTGGCTTCAGGTTGTCTCACTGCAGAAGGAGCACTGGGTCCCAGATCAATCAAGCTGTTCTCTGCCTCATTTGGCATCTTTGGAGGAAAAAGGGAAGACAGTGAAGATTTTTTGAAGTCCACACAGCTTGCATTCCTTGATCCCAATTTGTTACCACTGGGAAGCCATTCTATACCCGCTAAGGCGTATTGGCTGGGGAGCCTTTCTGTGCAACAAGTGGGGCAGTGATCAGAGCACTGGCTGAGGAGAGTGTCCCAGGGCAGAGCAAGCCCTGGTAGTCAGTGTTCCAGCAATGCTGGATGGCCAGCAGGTCAGCTGATGGCTCAGAGGACAGGGCAGTGCTGACACAGGGAGGTTACAGCTTGAAGTGGGGCAGAGCAAACCTCTCTGCAACTCAGGACATAGCAGGACCTGCAGGATGTAAACCAGTATACACAGATGGGAAGTAGCTCTGAGTTACCTTAACAGGCTGTCCAGTGCGAAGACGCTCGAACCTGCAAGAAAGATGAGAGAAGAAATTTCAGTAATGTGAGTTTTCCAAGTGCTTATACATCTCAGTCCTCAGAGATTCCTCACTCAGGCTTGGCATAACCTGCCCCTTCCTACATAATAGCAAATAGGGACCATGGATCAGGGCCTAATTTCCCTCCAAGACAGGAGAAGGAGACAGCAGAAGCCACAAAGCTGATGTCTCCAGAGGTGTGTTAGGGCAAAGCTACTTGTTCTCCTTCAGAGCCACTCCTAACCAATGTGGTTCAAACCCAGCTCTCTTTCAAACAGACACAAGAGACTAAATTCTCCTGACTTCACCCCATCATAAGAGATGAATTTGGCAAAATGAAGAGAAAAAAAAGGGGGGAGGGGTCTTGTCCCCACTTGCACAAATCTTCTCTTTTCTCGTCTGCCTCTGAGCTACAGAAACAGCTCTTTCCATGCAGCTCCCTTCTCCTCCTTCTAGGCTGGGGCAGGCATCTCTACACTGCTCTCAACAACTTACACAGTGGCTTTGAAGGAACAAGAAAAAAACAGTAAGAGCTGAGGAATGGACCCATTCTCAAAGGTGGATGATACAGACTGATACACACTAAATATGACAATCATGGTTAAAAGAAAAYGCTGAGATAGGAGGCCCCCAAAGGGCAGCAAACTCCCACAGAGGAGCAGAGCAGAGAAGGGAGGAGACAGGTACCTTTCATGGCGCAGAAACACATTGTTGAGGTTGTCATTGATGAGGAGCAGCTCCTCGGTGAGCTGCTCATGGAGGATACGGGGGATCAGCTCCAGCACACGCTGCTGCATCGCTCTGCATGTCCKATTCAGCTCCTGCTCACAGCAAGAGGAGGTTACCACAAAGGTCAGGCCAAGGCTGAGCATTCACAGATTTGGAAGCCTGAATGGGACAGTCAGAGGCTAATGTGATATACCAGCACATATTAACAGGAACAGATATTGGTATGGGAAGCTCTTCTAATGGAGGTAAACTGAGCCTGAGTTTTGCAGTTCTTCATTTGCTCTGTTCCTGCAGTGAACCTGTGCTTCCAGTGCAACATCATGGAGGAAGAAAGGCCCTCAAGAATGATGTAACACTGTTCATGTGAAATGATTCTAGCCTCAATAATGCAACCTACTTGGCCAAGGGAACTCTACCTTCTATATGTCCTCCTCATACTGTCACTCCCTGATAAGTCCCACACTAAGCTATCCAGGACAACAGTTCCCCATGCCTGGCATACATAACACCTCACTGAGTCACGGCTAAACAAAGCTCCACGTGCCAGCCCTCTGTCCSCACCATTCACTTCCTTGTGCTCCTTACTTGCAGCAGTTCCAGGTCGGAAGTCTCAGCCTGGGCTGGCACCAACTCTGTCAACATCTCCGACATCACCTTCATGTTCCCATTCACCACTTCCAGCTCACTGCGCAGTTTCCCGATCTACAAAAGGGAATGGAAGTCACTGCTCAGAGTGGGATGACTGAGGAGATTGCTGAGCCACCTCTGAATGGCAGTGCACAGTGTGTGTATATCCATACAGCCAGAGGGGAAGGCCACTGCAGAACTCATTTATCACTGCTCTATTGGGCTCTCAGGAGCACCCAGCAGAAGGAAGGTCATGCAATTACCATCAAATTCCTTTGCTGGTAGCAGATGCCAGGCCCTCACCCAAGCCCTTTGTCCCTTAGGCCTAACCTTGATGTTTAACAGCTACCATAGGCTGTGATTATAATTCAAGTCTCTCCCCTGACAGCAGCTCTTGTGTAGCAGCTACTCAAATCATCTTGCTTCCAAAGCAGTATAAGAAGAAAAAAAAAAAAAAGAATTAATATTAGAAAGGTGAGTTTGGGCGAAGTATGCAGTTGAAACATTTTCCCTCTGGTTTCAGAGGCTGATAATTAGCCTCTTGAGAGCAGTTATCCAGCTTCTTTTCTGCAAGAGGATGCAACCTAAAAAAGTCTGGTGCTTTGGTGCTCAATCTGTAACATACAGACTCAGGATGCTGAAGAAGAAGAAAAGAACGGGGAAATAAGTGAGGAAGCACCAGTCATAGCCAGACAGAGATGATTTACATAAAATCACCAGTGAGGCAATATAAATATAAAAAAGAAGCATTTACTAAGCAAGCTTTTGCTGCTCTGCACTATGAAGACCTCCCTCAAAATGCATCTCTGTTCCCCACTTCCCTATCATYGGAGGATTCTCCCTGGAGTCCTGCCTTAAGGAAAAGTAATCGTCCTGGGCTCATGGCACCCTAGTTAATCTCCATGACCGTGATGGAGCCCTGTGAGCCCTCAAAGTAACGGTGCTTTCAGAGGAGCAGTTTCTCAAGCCAAAATGCTGGGGGAAGACCAGGACAGCAGTTCCAGAACAGCACTTACAAAACAGCCCCCAAGCACAGGGACAGCCTGAAGCACCTCAGAGCCCACGTTCCACTCACCTGCTCTGGCGTGGGTGTGATGAGCACATTGCTGGCAGTGCCCGTCCCCATGGGCAGTGTGACAGGATGCAGGATGGACTCTATCCGCTGAGTGGAGTGGACTGCAGGTGAGGTCTGCCCAGACTGTGAGTCAGTGCTATACACAGTCTAGAGACAGAGGAGGAAACGGTAAACGTGATAGAGAAGGGGAGGCATTGGACACAATTTACAAGGCAGAGCAATTGGGGGAGCAATTGCTCCTCATCTGCTCCTCAATTGCTCCTCATCTGCTCATCTTCATCTGCTCATCCTCAGCAATTGCTCCTCATCTGCTTCCAATAGTCTTCTAGCTCTTTTGCCTTATCCTCCCGCAAACCTTCTGCCCCACACTTGCAGCCCCTTTGATCACCTTGTGAAGAGGCTGGCTTAGAGCCTCTCACTCCCCCAAAGCCCTGCAACTGCTGTCTGGAGTTGCTGGAGAGCCTCATAGCTCTATGGAGTTGAATGGCAGCAGTTCAACTCCTTTCTCATCAGAGGCACCTCCATACCCGCTGTGGTGTGTGGATGGGTGACAGCATGTCCAGGTCAGTCATGGGGAACTCCAGACCTTTCCGCCTCAGGTCTTCATAGACACTGACAACGCCTGTCAAGTCCGGGGAGCTCCGGAAGGCATCTGCCCAGGACTGTAGAGAAGGAGACAGTGAAACCCAGCACCACTTAAAGTACTCTTCTATATAAACACTTAAAAACATTTGATCTGGTGCCCAAGCCCACTTTTCTTGCCTCACCTGGATGAGAGTCAGCACCTTGTCATGCACGATAGCAGGAGGATTGTTCTTAGGCAGGATTGTTCTCACCAGGACACCTTCCACAAAGTCCTGGCTGGCCACCAGGAGATGGAAGCGATGGCCACAGTTTTTGACACATGTCTCCAGGACCTGCAAAGGCAAAGAGGCATTAGTTACAGCCTTCTCTGACTACATGGTAGTCTTACTGTCTTCAGACACCTGTGTCTTTGCAACCAAGGACTCAGCTTTGCAGCAGGATATAATGGAGTTGAGAAAGTCATCATCACTCACCGTTAAAGCCAACATAACTTCATGGAAGTTCTTATTCCCTACAATCCTCTTCTTTATCGCCCTGAAAGCATCTTTGGGCCTACAGAAGAAATCAGGTAAAGAAAGATCATCAGCAGGTCMAGACCAGCCTCTTGAGATACAAAGCAAAATGGCCACTGGCACCCAGAGCCTCATACTCAGCAGGTTACCTCCCACCATGTTTTCAGGATGGCTTGAAGCAGTGACTGTTAAAGCAGCTGCTGACAGTGGCTTTGCAAGAGAAGTGGGTCCAGTCAGTGAATGCTGTTGCCAAAATTTAATGCCTCTGCTGATGGAAGCAACTATCAAAGGTACAGGATGAGACAGAAAATAGTAACTGAAACACCAGGAGAAAAAGAACTACAGTAATACTCGTGGTGCTCAGAGGGAACCTGTTGGACAACACTTTCTGGGAAGAAAGGAGGTTAAAGAGAAGCAGGAAAGATGCACTGGAAAAGTCTTGCCCAGACAAGGTGGACAAGAAAGCAGCAGCATTGCAGGACCTGCTCAATCGTTCTCTGAGGGGAAACCACTGTGGTTCCAGCCCACTGCAATGTTGTGAATGACAGCAATGAAATGTACTCTGTCAGAGCACAGAAGGAGAAGTAGGGCTGGAGGAGCAGCAATGCTGGAGAGTAAGACATTGAAAGATTCAGGTAATGAGCGGGGTGGGAGTGCATCAACCCACGGGCGTGCATGGCTGTACAGGACAGGAGATAGCGGGGGAAAGGGAGGGCTCTCTGCCTGCCCGGAGTGCGAGGGGATGGGGCATGACTKGGGTGCAACTGTGTTAATAGACACCCTGCACTGAAACACCAAACAGCCACAGCTTGAGAACTGGGGGCAGAGATGGGTATAAATTACACCATGGGGGCCGCAGGAAGAGGGCAACGGTCAGTAAGGTGCTTGGCTTGGTGTGCACACCATGGTGAAGCTGGAGATAGACTGTCTGCTAATCCTCCTTAAGCCTCACTGCAAGGTGGGACAGCAAAAGGAGTGAAACCTATGTTTTTTTATTTCAGGTAACATGGAATAAAAGTGTAGAATTCCATTTTAGATGCTGCTCTTGACACCTTCACTGTGAGAAGGAGCAGTCCCCTGTGAATTTGCTGGCAAATCCCCAGGTCCAGAGTTAACTGCCTGACAGATTTCTGGATGTCTTCCCTTGGGGAACGGGAGGCAAAGGCTCTCCCCTTTGCTTTGCTCTTGTCTGTGCTCTTGACTGTGTATGAAAATGCTTGAGAGCAGAGCACCAGCAAAACTCGCTCAGTCACAGAACTCATTAGCAACCTGAGATTTTCTCCTCTCCTCACTCACGGACCTGGAGATTTTTACATTCCCAGAGGAGAGAAAGARAGGTCTATGGAGGAGGAATAAACTGAAGTGCAGAATTTCAAATATGCCTTTGGGAGATAGGAGGCAAACTGGCTTGAATCAAGGTTTCTCTGGGGACCCTAAAGGTCTGTTTAAATGGCTCTCCGTGCTTAACACGTTTATAGGGAAGCATCTAACAGATGCTCTGGCAGCTTTAGTGAGACTCTAGGTTTCCCAGCAGAGTCAGGTTAAGGGAGTGTGGGGTAACCTGGCTTATTACGTTCGCTCACGTGCGGTACCACTTAAGCATAGGGGTGTCACGCTACAGAGTGTGCGCTGGGACCCACTCTCGGAGGRATAGTCATGTCAGCTCCCTTACCCTTCTTCGGTCTCATTAATGATATCACAGATTTCCATGTTGAGGGCCCAGTCCTCACTCCGCAGGGCTCCATCTGTAGCTCTCTCTGCAAGACAAGAAACCAAGTCAGGAGGAGGCTAAGAGCTCTCTCACCGCTGCCTGTTCAGCTGTCATGACACTGCAGAAGCCAGCAGCTTTTTTACATTTTCCATCGCAGACATAAAAGCCACGAATCGGGCTTTTATGGGCCACGGAGGGCAGCCCRCTAGGTGTCCCTAGCATGAGGTGCGTGGCTGGCTGGGCTGGCGGCCGCCCCGCGCGCTCTGTGTTCCCGGCAAGAGGAACGCTGCCAACAGGCCCCGTGCGTTCCTGGCAGCAGGAATGCTGCCCACACCGATGTGCCACAGGCACCCACCCCGCAGGCTCCCTAGGGTCCTGCATGGAATGGGGAAGCACCTCGGCAGAGAACAGGGAACTTTGGCTCCACAATGGGAGGGAAGGCGGCTTGTTTGTCTCCCTGCAGCAGGGCCAGCATAGGAAACCACGAGTGTGCTCTGCTCTCACCGCCTTGGATCTAACGCTAATAGCATGGCTCTTGATTTGCACTGAATTAAGGAAACAAACAGATCAACTCCCTTTTTTTCTGCATTTCTCACAAAAGCGAACAAACAACCAAAGCAGTGCTTTCCTTTGTTGAACACTTACATTCCTTCCCTGAACTTCTGGCCTCTGGGGAGCAGGGCCGTAAGGGGGCTGCAGGCCCAAGTCCAAGCAGTGTCACTGCAGCCTCCACAGCCTCCCCTTTAATTAGGGATTCCTGAACTGGCGCTGAAGTTATTCATGGCAGAGATTCATGCAGCAAACAGCTATTACTGCGAGCACCCGTGTCCCCACCCTGTAATCAGCCATGCTCAGTCCCTGCTGGGTTGGCTGGTGCCCTTAGGGACAGCACAGGAAACAGAAGGATATCAGGGCAGGCAGGACCCAGGCACTCTCTAGACCACAGAGATGCGGTGAGATAAACAGATGGCAAGCAGAAGTACCCTCTTTTTCAGCTTTCCTGTCTTCTAAAATGCCCAACTTGGCTGTCATGCAGGAGAAGTAGGATCAGCCAGACCATCTCAGCACCCACACAGTGTTCTTCAGGAGGATTCAGACAAGTTAGGCACTTAAGGGCCGGCATTTCAAAACTGCTCTCCCTGTAAAATCCAGAGCTGGCCCTTGATGCTGTGGGTCCTCTAGCCCTTTGCAGGCACCCTGCTCTGCAGAGCTGCTTTTTCCTATTTTTGACTCATTCCACAGGTCTGTCTGTGGAATGAAAGGAAATGGCCATTCATGCAGTGGTATTGGGATACAGGCCATGGCATCAGAAAAATATTTTTAACTCCTGCCTGTATAAACACATCCACCGTGTTTTGGGATGTGCTGCTTTTAAGCAGCAGGCAGAGAGCTCTGCAATGCAGCCATGCTGCCTTCATCTCTTAAACGCGTCTTTCCCACAAATTACACATATCACAGTGTGAGGCTACCTATGCTAACCTTATCATAAACCAGCCAACACCTTCTCTGCTGACTACAGAATAAAATGAGTACATTGTGATTACACTGCTTACATTGTGGTGGCTACAATCAGAGGGAAGAGGGTAAGCACAGGAAGGAGGGAGGCAGAGAATTCTGGATGTTTTTTCCACGTATTTGAATGTCTGGTGACTATTTCTGCTCTGGGATAATACCCTGCAGGCCTCTTCAGGCAGGTGAAGGCTTTTTCACTTCACAGCAATTAATTTTAAATAGGAATCCCAGGCTCTGCAAATGTAGGCTTCCTCCCTGAGACATGTGAGATAGCACTGCACTGAGTGATGTGGTAAGGACAATCTAGGGCTGTGGATTATATTGGAGCATGTCTAGTGCATATACAAATGAATGGGKGAAGTTTAGGTAAAATTCCTGGGAAAAACCATTTCTGTGAGGGCTCCTTTGGGGTCAGGACTTGGTACAGGAGCAAAGCTCCAGGTTCTCTCCTGTTTTGAAAAGCCACACACCCCACCTCGCCAGGCGGGTCAGCCTGCATACTGATTCCTGCTCTGCATACACCTGAGCTTAAACCCCAGTCTAACTAGATGCTGCTTGTTAATACTGTCAATGAAAGACAAATTTGTCATAGAGGAGTTTGCCCTATTAAAGGGGAAAATCTCTCTAATCTGCATCCACTCACCTCTCTACTGAAGAAACACATTGCACATGGAAGGAAAAAAAATAAAAAAAAACCCTCCCCACAGCTTGGGAACAGATGCAAAACCTGGGAAACTCTAAACTCCAGAAGAAAACGGAAGATAAAATGAAAATTGTTTCTAATCATGAAGTCTTTGTCATTCAAGACTCTCCAAAAGCTCCTCGAGTTCATTTTCACTGTGCATAGATGTGGACCAAGTCTGCAAACAGTGAACTCTCACCTTCCGGTACTTGGTATCACTCTGCTGCTCTCCTCCTCTTCCAAGCACATGAGCCCTACCAAGGTCAAGCAGCAAGTTTGCATTTCAGAAAGGAATGTAAACTGTGCACACTCTTTCACCTGGCTAACCACTTATAGGAAAACAAGGATTCCTCACAAGTGACACATACAGCCCCAATAGTTTTACCTTACATGGAAAATAAAGATGCTGCTGCTGTCACCTCCTCTCTGATGCTCGTCAATAATAAGCTGCAAATCTGCTATAAACGCAACATTCAACAACAACCCAAAAAAAAAAAAAAAAAAAAGGGAAGGGCAGAATTAGGGCATATGGAAAAACAGGAATGTGACCTCCAAGGACAAAAGCACTTCAAACTACCCAGTACAGATTAGCCATGCAACTAATGCTTTTTTAATCCTCCTGGCTTCCAAGTACTAGGGGACTGTCCAAACGTAGTTATGTTGGAGTTTTCTCTGAAAATCCTACTTTACCCTTTAGCAAAGCCCGCGGAAGGAAAGCAAACAAAGTTTATTCATTAGTCACATGAAGGATCAAGATGGCTGGCCCTGTTTCACGAGCTGCAACCAGGACGTGAGCTGGCTGCCTCCCATGAAATCTGAGCCCACGATGGCTGGAAACAGTGACAAGGTCCTAAAAACAGCAGGCGCGGGGGGCCGAGCCCGGCTGCCTGCCCGGCGCTCTGCTTTACCTGGCAGGACTTTTCAGGGAGTTTCTGCTCGGGAGGAATCAGGAGCTTGGGAGCTAATCCCGACCTGCCCCAGAGAACTCCATGTGGCAGGGGTTATCAGTGAGCCATAAGCACCGTTTTCTTCAAAGCCTGGAACTGACTGGCTGCTGAATATCCAGAATTAAAGTGCCCTTTACGAGGCTGCTTCAAAGCCACGTAATTCTGGCAGCCAGTCCAGCTCGTCGGGTGTGACAGCCCTGGGGTTTGTCCGATTCCAGTGTGATGCCTCACAACTGCTCACATCATCCCAGGGCCTCCAAGGTCAGAGATATGGCCCAAACTTGCACCATTTAACTTCTTCCTTCCTGGCGTTTGAGCAGTCCTGCTTACTGCAATTATCAAAACTGTCTGGAGTCTTAACATTGGGAGCAATTTTCAGCATGGCACCAGTAATAAAACAGAGCCGTACATTCCTCTGTGCCAAGATCAAATTTGACTCAATGTCTTTTCTTTGTTTTTGTTTTTTTTTTCCCCCTCAGGTTTATTGTCATTTCCCTTGTGGCAGAGGAGAGTCTGTTGCTGGACTTGCAATCCACCCATTCCTGCAGGAGAAAACTGTCAATACAGGCAGTAGTGCAGAGAAACACAAGAGTTATGGGCAGAGGAGAGTAAATGGGCTCCAACACCTTTGTTTGCACCCGAGGATCTGAAGCATCCAGAACCACTTGGGCCGCTTTCAGGGGCTCTCACAGTTGAAATGCTCTCCTGTAGCTCACCAGAACCCCCCGAGCAAGGTCCACGGCCAGCATACCCCGCAGTACTCGATCTCACTGGTTGCAAGTTCCTCGCCAGAACATCAAACACTTTCCCATCTATTTGAACAGCAGTTTGAAAGGATCAGCATTTCCTTGAGCATGACAGTGTAAGTCCAGCAGAAAGCAACACCAGAATCCCTTTCCCTAACCTGCCTACAACTCACAGTATCCCTGACCCAAGTCATCTTCCTTTACAAAGTTTCCTTGCTAAGAGTCAGGTTTTCTCTTCCCACAGGGAAATTTTAGCACAAACTCAGAAAGAACTCCAACCATTTATTCCTGCTGTATTCCTTCTTCAAAGACAGAGCGTGACAACTCACTTTGTTAAGATAAACTTCCAAACCTCATTCAAGGACAATGATTAACACAGACTTGAACTGATGCACGAATGTGGCTATTTGAGTCTCCGTGTTTCTCCTCCTTCTTCCTTCCTTGTCAATCAGCTCAGACTCTCAGGGATCAAAATTCTTCACAGAGCTTCCTTTGCTCCCCCCCCCCCTCCTTTTTTTCCTCTCTACTTTATCTTTAGTTTTCTCCCCTACCTGTCCTCACTCAATGGAATAACCAATCTCTGTCCCTTAAGTATTGCTATAAGTACTAGCTATTCCAAACTCCAAGCCTGAGAAAAGAGGTGTCTTCCTCATTTTCATACTCTACAGTTACCTTGTTACTCCTAGAGAGCCTCCTTGGAGCACAGTTTTCCACTTTAAGGTTTCTCAGAGCTCCTTGGTGGAAGCCCTTGGTGGGATTACCATTTTGTGTGGGGGGCCCGCACAATGATGCCTCAGCAATCTTTGGAAAGCCCTCTACAAGTCAAGTAGTACATTAAAAAATAATAAAACTCTGTGTTTCTCTTATTTAGGAAGAAATATCATGAGCTAAAAGCAGAACCGAAGAAACTTCTGTGAACAAATTCCAGGATGGGGAATAAGAAGCTGGAAAACCTACTCCTCTGCAATTTGCAACCAATTCATTCTGAGACAAATCAGAGAGTTTATCTGAGCACCAGTTTCCATGTCAGCAAAATAAAGGGAACTTACTAGATTAACATTAATGAAGCCATCTGAGAACACCACTGGAGTGTGGCACAAAAGATTTTTTCATTCCACAGCCCTCACCTAAAGCTGCTTGAGACTTCATAAGCTGCGCAGCTTTGCTGAAGGAGTTCACAACGGGGCAGTATGAGCCTTCTGTGGCCAGCCCAAAGCAGCAGTGTTATGCAGGTCTGGTGACCGGGCTGCTAAAAGCAGCTGACACTGACCTCCCACACAGCTCAGGGTAAGTCGTGTTTGCTTCTCACATGAAGTAATGAAGACAGCATTGATCCATGTCCCCAGGATGTTGTCAGGCAATGATCAAAAGGAGAAAAATGTTCATATTTATAGTCCCCAGCCCTTTCAAGTCCTCCACACTTCATTTCCTTTCTCAGGCATTGCATGTCCTCCACCACCTTGGACTCCCATAACCTCAACCATTAAGATCTCTCTACTGTCGCACTTCTGGTACTACAGACTCTAAATTCCTGTCTGACAACACTTTTGAAACAACAACACTTTTGATTTCTTCTTCTTCTTCACTGTTGGTTTGTTACTTGGAAGGCCCTTCTTCAAGAGAAGAAAAAGCCCAGAGGGGAACTGCAATCCAGATACTCAACTGATCAAAAGATCTGGAGGGCAAGAAGTAATCTGTAACATCTGAAGATTGTTTCATTTTGCCTCAACCCAAATGCAAAAATAATATCCAATACATTCACTTTGCAAATCAAAGAACATTCATTCTGCAAAGGACAGAACGTTCTTCCTGAAAAGCGTGATGCAACATCTGACAGCTGCCTGGGGGACATCAAAGATTACCTGGAACATCTCATTACTTAGAAACCTCCCTGGTATCTTTGACTGAAGTGATCCTCCCAGGTCTTGCTGTAGTGCATCTCACCTTTGTTCTTCAACACTCTGAAGTATTTCACATCACAATGCCCTATATATATTTTTGGAGAACTGAGTTGGGCAGCAAGGGCTTCCAAAATAGGATTTTAAAAATTATTTATAAAACATTACCCACAGCAGCTGCTTGCTGCCTTCCATGTCATCCATGACGCAATGAGTACAGTACACGAGTAGTCTCCACGGACAAGCACTGTGACAACTACTCAACTGGAAACCAGTTTCAGAGTGAAGAACACACGTACTAGTGGCACTAGTGAGAAAATTCAAGAGTGAAGAAACGTGTAAAACTGCAAATGGTCGTTCTCTATCACAAGTGCTGGAGAGATTAAGCACATGGCATCAACTGCATTACTTGAAGCACAACCAGAAGGCATTTGACAATATAACAGGGGAAGAAAAGAATCATTCTCTCTCCTTTGCAGTTTAGAATTGTTGCTGCTCTAACTGCAGCATCTTTTTGCATTATCTTTTTGTAGTTTTTTTACTTTTCTTCTCTGTGTTCACTTAGTTCTCCTGCGCACAGAGACTTAAAAAAAAAAAAAAATAAAGACTTGCTGTCTTCCTGTCCATTAGCCTGAAAGGCTGCTGAGCAGATGCCATGCATAGCTATCCCTGCTGTTGATTTCCTTTCCCGTGCTGATGTTCAGCTCAGCCCTGTGGGACAGGGAAGGTGCTTCCCTCTTTCTGTAACTGGGACGCGGGCCCCTGCGCACTGCAGAGGTCAAGGCTGCGAGGCCCAGCAGTGGGCAGCACCCTTGCAGCACGGGGCATCCTCCCCCTTCACGGCAGAGGGCACACGGAGCCCCAGGGAGCAGCCCCAGGGAGCAGCCCCAGGGAGCAGCCCCAGGGAGCAGCCCCAGGGAGCAGCCCCAGGGAGCAGCCCCAGGGAGCAGCCCCAGGGAGCAGGGAGGACCCTCTCCCAGCAGGGCCCTCCAGGCTCCATCATGGCCCCTGGAGGATTCTCCTCAGCGGCCCCCAGCCCTTCCCGCCCAGGAAGCTGATAGGCCCTCGAGGCCCAGCCAATCAGCGCCCCGGACGTGCCTCCCCTGGAGGTGCCGGCTCCCACCACGACGTCCTCAGCAGGTGCCGGCGGGAAAGGTCCCGAGCCAATCACAGGCCTCGGCTCCGCGAGGGGGGCGTGGCTCGGACCACCGCTGCTTCGGGCCCTTTAAATAAGAAAACTTCCCCTCGCCTTCTCGAGACCCCCTCGCGCGCCGATTGGCTGGCCGGCCGAGCCGTCCAGGCCTGGACGCTCGCCATTGGTAGGGCGCGCCTGCCCGTCAAAGAGGAGCGCGCCCCTCATAGGCTGGAACGCTCTGGAGGCCGCCGCGGAGGCGGGGACAGAGCCGCGCCCCCTCGGGGCTCCCGCCGCGGCTTCCCGGAGGAAGGGGCTGCCGGCGGCGCGCGAGGCCGCCGAGCAGCGCGGGGGGCGGCGCGGGCGCGGCGGGGGAGGGGGCGCGGCCGCGGGGCTCTCACCGATGCGCTGCCCAACCGGGGAGCTGAAGGGGTTCCCCAGCAGAAAGTCCATCGCCGCCGCCGCGATCAGCTGACTGCGCCCGCGCCGCTCACGTGACGGCCGCGCGCCACGCCGGGCCGTGACGACAGCGCCCGCCCGTCGCCAACGGCCGCTGCCAACGGCCGCCGCCCCGCCCGCGGGGGGAGGGGCGCTCCGAGGAGGGGCGGCATCGGCCGCCGCATCCTTCAGAGCCTGGAAAGCGGCGCCGCTCCTGTCCCAACGTCCCGGCTTCCTCTTCCTGCCTTGACCTCGCCGCTCCTGCGGTGTCTTCAGCGCCACTAACGGGACCCGACAGGAGAGCGGGGGAGAAAAACGCCCCCGTCCTCAAGTAGTTGCAATGCTTGATACCTCCCCCTTCTCCACACCGTCGGTGTTGTTTGAGTGAGATTTCAGGTGAAGTGTGCTATTAGAAATAGAATAGCTTGCTCTTAAACAAGTGAGAATAACGAATTTAAAATTAAAGGTGTATTTTTTTTCCTGAGAAAAACTAAATACCAGTAGAAACAACTGTTGCAAGAAAACACAGTAAACACTAGAAAAGAATGACAACACTGTAAATGTTAAAAAAATTATATTGTAAGTACAGTACAAAAAGGTTTCTTTATATAATTGTAATGTAATCTGGATCAAACGGCAAGGAAATAACAAAAATATAAAAACTGCTAAGTCTTGCCAAAGTTTTCCCTCTAGTACCAAATACCACAAGATACAGATTATACAAAGTGTACAAATTTTAAATAAAAATACAATACACCAGGGTTGTGTGTGTGTGTGTGTGTGTGTGTGTGTGTGTGTTTTCAAACTCTTCAAGAGTTTTCCGTTGTCGGGATGACAAAGTTAGAGCTGATGCCCTTCTGTTCCTTACACAGCTATCCCTTTGCCGCAGTGCTTGGTTGCAAAGGGCTGGGAAGAGCCGGTTACTTTGTGCCACTCCTAGCAGCAGATGCTGCAGTAGGGTCCATAGTTAACAAACTGAATTAGAGTGCCTCTCTCCCAAGCCTCTTCCCAATTCCAAAATCTCCAGGATTAGTCAAGTATTGTCAAAACATGTCTTCCCTGCTCCAAGGCTTCAGATAAGAACGCACATGACTGTCTTGAGAATCTTCTGCTTCAGCCACTAAGGCAGTGAAAAAAACGTAACACTGAACTGAGAAAAGCTCCGTGACAAAGACTGCCTGGCACTGGCACAGCTGGGGAATTCATGGTAAAGACAGAGAGGAAAAACTCTCCTGTGCACCTGAGGATTTAATTTAAATATAATTTGGGACTAAGTCATAATGAGGAATGGCTCTCTTGCAACTGCCCTGAAAAAAGAGAAACTACACTTCAAACTGGAAGTAGCCCCAAAGTACTCTTCTATCATTTTAAAACTTTTATGGTGTAAGGACTGGAGATGCTGGGGTTAAATTAAAAAGCCTTGTACTTCAACTTCTATCCAGCTTCACAAGATAGTCCATTTCTTAGAAACATTTAAAATATTGCTGTTGTTTTCCCATCCAGAGCTGATAGCTGCTGCTGCATGTTTAGCTGATGTCTGCAGGAAGTGGCTGTGGCACAGCCAATTCATATAGTCCATACACTGTTGGTGGAGGGAGGGATTTTTCTTTTAAATTATACATATATACACACACACACACACACACACACACAGACACACACACACACACACAGAGAAATATACAGGATAAATTAAATCTGTTACAGATATTGATAAAAAATACACGATATGAACACCACATACACATACATACAGACACACAGAGGCCTATATGAGAATCCAGTACTTTCCTGCATCTCCTTTCCTAGAGCAGCAGAAAACCAAAATACCATGTATGTGGCTGGAAGGAAGGGGAATCGATCACTCATTGCTGCTTCAAACTGGTCATTAGTACTGCCTCACAGTGGCACCGTGGCTCTTTCAATACTGCTGGTGAAAGAGGTGGGATCAGCGATCTCAGAAACTCAAGTCCTCTGTTCACAAAACATGTGCAAGATGAGCAGAGGCAATTCAGGTTTCTCCCATCTGCTGCCATGCTCTCCTCTGCATTAAAGTGGGCTGCCCATGCCCTGGAAAAATCAGCAGGATGTTCATCCTCACAAGTCAGTGCAAGCTGTTGATATCTCACACTAATGGCAATTTGATGCAAGTCCACATGAAAAGCACAAATTTGTTGCCATTTTCAACTTTAAACCCATTGCAAACTACCAGACCAACCAGCTGATGCCAACAACTTTCGATCATCAGTCACTGAAGAGGGAAGCTTGGAAGTTGTGATTGAGAGGTAAAGACATCTATTTCTTATCATAAAGATGTCTGTATCTCTTTTCAGCTATCTAGCCTTTCCCTCAAGGGGAAAAGCCTACCCTAAAGTGGTAGACTTTAAACTGAAAACAGAAACAGGGCTTATGAGGACAGTTCATTTTTACTCCTTGGTCCAAAATAAACTGGCATCTCTAACTGTCCACAGAATAATTAACCTTCCAATTCAAGATGTATCAGGAGGTCACCTTGTCCACCTCTGCTTAAAGAAAGTCGAACTAGAGCAGGCTACTCAGACAATTTCAGAATATCATCAAGGATGGAGATTCCACATCCTTCTGGTTCCACTAACCACTTTTACAGTAACCATTTTTTTTTTTAGCATATCGAGAAGTCAATCCTCTGGCTGCTTCCCCCATCAACATATGAATTTAAGACTAGTTTCTCAAAAACTTTCTCATTTCTTCATTAAATACTTTCAGATTGGTGTACATTTCATCCACCAATAGAAAGGGGCACTCTCAGCTTAACTTCACAACTTTTCATAAAATTAATAGAAGTCAATCCTATGTATATACTATACAGATATAAAATGTTAAAACCCTACACAGAGAGAGTGCCGGTGTGGTGCATATGCACACGAGTCCCTTATGCAGAGGCTGAGCACATCCCAGGATCTCTTCCTGTCAAAGTCCAGGCATGATGTAGGCGATGTTGTCTAGTGTGTTTGACTGGGAAAAGAAATTCAATGTTGTTTTAGCATCAGATAATGACTTAAAATCCTTGAGAAATGATACAGATGAGGAAGCTACTACTAACACCTTCACTGTCTTAAAAGTTATCATAGGAGGAGGCTAAGCAAAGCTCATTATCACCACTGCTAGGTTAATTTGCACAGTCTTGGAAATATGAGTAGATTGAACACAAAGGTAGCCTCAGTATTTGGATGCATCTACGAATCAGAAATTGCTTACAACTTCCCTCAAGGGACCTCCTCCTTATGAACTTCATTATCTTTGGTTTTTGAGCAAGTCACATTAGCCTAATCACAGTAACCACTGGAAAGACTTATAATGAACAACTTGAGCTAAATGAACAGAGTAGTAGCATATAAACTGAARAAAAGATTCTACATATACAATCATTTAGGAAATTCTGCAGTGTAAAAGTTCAGGGAGAAAGCCTCAAACAAATCTCCTAATGGGGTGTCAGATGTCTGAGTATCAGTGCTCTCCAGTTTTCTCTGCAAATGTTAAAATTCTGAAGAGCTCTCCCCATGCATACCAGAAAACAAGACTCAGTAGTATTATTTTCATGTTCTTCAAATGCAGTATATCAGCAACCTCAAAACTGTGACTAGACAGCTGAAAGAAGCCYCAATATCTGCCTTTATCCAGAGAAGTTGGATCTGCACCAAACATGATCCCAAAATTAAGCAATGCCACCTACTGACTGGAAAGATGAATTGCATACAGCACTAGCACTGAAAACTTTATCCATGTTTTAAACCCTGCTATCTTTACATTTCTGATGGCAGAAATATATATTTTTTCAATCCAGTATTAGTTCTCAGAAGTTCACCAAAAGTTCTAGTGCTCCTTATAATAAGGCAGTGGTCATGTTTTCAAGATATGCACCATTAGTCATGTGGAAAAGGGGTATCATTGCTTTGAATACCTTTGGCAAGCAAGAAGGAAAAAAAATGACGGGATGTTTTCCATGGCTTAGGATGGAAACGCCCTGCTGACTCAGCTTTTGTATAGATAGTCACTTTGAGGGAGCACACGGTTTAAGCTGTCAACGTTTCTGCTGTTAGTAATCCCTTTTCAGCATGAATCAATGTTTGGGCTGTCCCATAAAACATGACAATTCATGTCCTATTTTATTATTCTCTCTGTCCATTCTTTTTTTGTAATCTCTAACTTATACAGTCTGCAAAAAATAAACTGAATATTTTTTTCTTCTTGCTTTGCCTCTTCTCTGCCCCCGTTCTCTGCTTTACTTAACATGGCTCCTGTTAGTGGTATTGACTCCTGCTCCTTTTTGTGCTGTTGCCATGTTACTCTGTGTCCACATCATGCAGCGCTGATGCCACAAGCCATTGCTAAATCAGGTCTTAATAGAAAAAGGGAGGAAGAACTTGTAGGTGTTATCTAGTTCCTTAAAAGGGAGATTATTTTCCTTTCCTTAGAGATGGTTAGAGCCATATTAAAACTCAATTGCATTAAGAATCTTAATTAAGATAGCAAGTTAGTTTTTGTGATGCTTAAAAAACACAACAAATGTTACATCAGTTTCCCTRTAAGCTTTAAATTTTGTGTCTTTACTGGATAAAAATGTTGTACAATACAGTACAGCGGTAGCATCTTAAAAATTTTTATGAAATATCCCTCTAAAAGCTGAATTAGCATGAACATTTTCTTATCTTTCTAGCACTGAAATTATAAGCACATAATAAGAAGTGATTTACCAGAAAATTCCAGGTGATCTCCACTAAAATTAACAGGTCTTAAACAGAAATAACCACAAGGAACTCACCAAAACTTGCCTAGGGCAGGCATTCAACTCAGGCAGCTGTGTTGTCAGACAGGCTAAAGGGCCCAAAGCACAGATGATTGAATCTAGAAGTACTGATAAACTTCCTGAAACAGCCACCATTCCCTGGAAGTAAACAAAAAACTAGATAGGGACAAACACTGGAAATCATAATCCTTTTACAACTGTGTTCTTGTGGAATTAATACAGGTTCATGCCTGTGGTCACATTGTTTATTATTTACACAGTAACAAAACTTCACTAAGCATTTCACATACAGAGATTGCTCTTTCAAAAAAAAAAAAAAAAAAAAAAAAAAAAAAAAAAAGAGTTCAATAGGCAAGAAGCATAAATGAAAGAAGTGAATATCAGCAGACAAAGTCAGAGCTAAATATTTGTTGTCCTTATAGGCCGGGCCAATTTTTGAAAGTGGGTATGTTTCTGTGTGTGTGTGCACGTGCACATCTCTAAGCATGTAACCACTATCATTTAACTGTAGCTTCTATGTTACCAGGTAAGGTGAAACATTAGTAGCTCCTGCCCAAAGCATTGGCAACAGGATACTGCTAGAAAGCAGCAGCACATGTGAAAAATACATCTTGATAATGGCTTTCTCTGGTAATTTTCTCAGAAGACTTGAGAAGATAACAGAAAGGGTATCAGACTGGCAAAGGCAGAAAAGGGATACTACATTCAGGTAAATATACAGTAAGAAAAGGCTGAAGAGTTTGTTCACTAAGAATTGCCTTTAAGGGCCCACAGCTGCTAGCCAGGGACCCATCTTTGTTATCTACTGCATACGGACAAACAGGGCTTTCTATTTCACTGGAAATAAACAGAAATACATCAAAGAAACTGGACATTCCATCTTTCTCTTCCAAATACAAAAATATCATCTAAACTTCTACATTATGGGTTCCAAGCTCACCTCTGTTTCCTGCAGCCTGTGACCAATGAGGCTCAGAGATTCACCCAGCAACTGCAAGTGCGCAGCGACATCGATTGGATCCGTCTCAGGCACTTTGGCTGGCGAAGCAGGCACCACCACGGTGCTAGTGGGGGATTTCTTATGAGGAGAAAGCGCACCTGTTGGAGAAGCTGCAAACACACCAATTAAAATTCCGCATCGCTTTCTCATTCTTTTACTTAAAAATCAATTTACTTGGTAAAGGTCAAATCTCAAAAGCACCAGATGCTTAAATCGTTCTGTGGGCCTGGTCCTGGGGCCTTTGGAGTCAAAACTTCCCTTCTACACATGCAAAGCATCTACCCTAGCTGAATGCAGTTTCATAGGTTGGAGAGATTTGGTAAACAGGAATGTCAAAATAAGCACTACCATTTTTTTTCTCTTGCATCATGTTAGTCCCACTCCACTCCTGCCTCTTCTTATTTTATGTTTCAGCTCCTGAAGTGCTAAAACTCCCTGTTCTTCTAATTAGAAATAGACATGAAGTCTGTGGGGTTTTCTTGCTTGTTTGTGTGTTTGGTTTTGAAACTGGCTGAAATCATTCTTTTTTTTTGAATAAAGCGTTAAGTTAAAAAAATGCTAAGACTTGTACGAAAGCAGGTAGTACTGGGAACTTGGAAGCAAAAGCAAGAAAGGCCCTCTGTTCTTTATTTCACAGGCAACAATATCTCCCTTAGCAAAAACAAAAACAAACAAACAAAAAAAACCAAACAAACAAACAAAAAAAAGGACTTGAACAAACCAGGCACAGCAATTACCTTTTACTTTTGGTGCACCGTCTGAAGATGATAACTTCCTCTTCACRGTGGTGGCCTCTGCTTTATTCTGTTTGTGCTGTAGGTACTGAGCTTTCTGTTTCCAGATCTGCGGTTATTACAGTATGAAAAGAGAGATTCATAACATCAAATAGTTATCTGATGCCAGAACCTGGAGGTAGAATGATTTTATGTAGCTGACTGCTTGAGCAATGCCATTAGGGTAAAAGATATTTTTACAACCACATAGGCAAGGTTATCCATTTTTCAGTACTGTAGGGAGAAAGGAAGTATTTTGCAAGGTGTGGTGGCAATGCTGCCAGCATGCTCTCACCTAAGTATCTAGTTAAGATAAATCATTTTACAAGAATATCTTTCACACACTTACCAGTTTATCCTTATCAGGTAGCTGCTTCCATACTTCCGCCAGTTTTTTGCTCAGCTCTCCAAAATCTGGCAGAAAAAAAAATGCATAAAAAAATAAAATCAAGGAGAGAACTTATGAAAATTAGATGAATGTTGACAGTGGAATAACTGGCCCATGGATACACATTTATGAAGCAACCTGTTCTACATAAGAACTCTTTGTGTGCCCAGGAAGTTATTTCCAGTGTGACTCTCATTGCTGACTTAAATGAGAAAAGCTGATACAGGGGATATAAGGTATACATATATATGGAAAAGTGACACAATGAACCTGCAGAGACAGGTCTGCAAGTAAATGAAAGGCAAACTTGGAATTTTTTTTTTTATCCAAGTTCACAGTTTGCTTGAAACACAATGAAATCAAATTATGAAATCAATCCTCTTTGCTGTCTTTAGTTCAAAGAATATTGGCATTCTTCACATGCAAAACTAGGACTTTGGTATGACACAGCTAAGGTATGTCCTGATAAATAATCAGACAGATGTATAATCAACAGAAGACAAGGACAGATTATTCTCTCACCTATTCCAGGGTGATCAGACAGAATATTTGTACGATATTCCTTACAGAATACTTGATATGCAGACATATTCTTCTTCTTTGGCTAAGGAAGGAAACAAATATTTTTAATTACAATGAAATCTACTTGATTTAATAATAAACTGGCATTTATTGAAGGCTTACCAAAAGATACTGTGCCTMGATCAGGAATCTACAGAAGCAGTGTTTTAGATGGTCTGGCTGAATTTAGCAGCTATGAAAGCACAGGAACCGGTCAGAACTAGTCTTAATATAGGGCTTATTGCATGCCCACAAAACATTTCAGTGTCAAGAAAGTAGCTAGCAGAAGTATAGCAATAGCAGAGGCATAAGCAGTTGTCAAGCTGATTTTGTAAGGACAAAATTGGAGATGTGGCAGGCTGGATAACAAATGGGAAAGTATCTTCATACATCAGGGCAGAGTCTTATTCCTTTTTACAGAAATTATCATGATGGACTAGATCACTGCTAGCCTTGTCCAAACTCCTGTCTGGCAATAGCTACAGTGAGTTATCTTAGAAAATGATATAGCTGGTATAAAATTTATACCAACCACATTAAGTATAATCTTCTCAAAGGACCTCAGTCAGCTAAAGACTGTCCTATAGCACAAAGAATATGTAGATATATGACCACAAAGATCATATATGTATAAAAGTATATATATATGACTTTAAAAAAGCAGCTGAAACATTTTTGCCAAACACGCTGCAGCAAAGTCATTATTGCTGATATTAGTTATCCTTCTGTTTTAATATAACATGACTCAGTTACACCTGACACAACAGAATTATTTTCACAACAGTGAAAGTTAGAAATATTTTTAAATAGAAGACAAAAACAAGGTAGCTTTGTCTCAAGTGGGCCTTAGTAGGCCAACTGTTATTGCTGAAAGAAATTAAACAAATTCTACGCACATATGCACTAATAAGATTTTCAGATCCAGCGGTTAAATTATATAATTTCTACCATCAGGCTGTCATAACCCTCTAAACATTGTCTCTGCAATCTACTTTGAAAAAATAGGTTCTAAAATAATGGTTATTAACTCCTTGATGAGTTCTGCACCATTGAGCACCTAACTTATTACTACCCAATTTCATATTCAGTCCTGTTTTTCCTTACTTTGTCTTTGTCTTTTTCTCTTTCTCTTTCCTTCTCCTTTTCTTTCTCCTTTTCTTTTTCCTTCTCCTTTTCCTTTTCTTTCTCCTTCTCCCTCTCCTTTTCTTTCTCTTTCTCCTTCTCCTTCTCCCTCTCCTTTTCTTTTTCCTTCTCCTTCTCCTTTTCTTTCTCTTTTTCCTTCTCCTTCTCCTTTTCTTTCTCCTTCTCCTTCTCCTTTTCTTTCTCTTTTTCCTTCTCCTTCTCCTTTTCTTTCTCCTTCTCCTTTTCTTTCTCTTTTTCCTTCTCCTTTTCCTTTTCTTTCTCCTTCTCTCTCTCCCATTTCTCTGCTTTTTCTTTTTCCTTGTCTTCCTTTCTCCTCTTCTTCTCACTCTGTCCATCTGAATGAAAAACAGGAGGAGGTGGAGGAAGAACATAGGGAGCACTTGTAGGAGGTGGTGGTGATGCTGTTGCTTCTGCCACAGGGTGTCCAGAACTCCTTCTAGATTTAGAGTGCTTCCTCTCTCTGTGTTTCTCCTTATCTTTTTTCTTCTTACTTTTTTTTGACTTCTTCTTCTTCTTGATTTCCCGGTAGGAGTCATCTATCACTAGCTCTCCAGCCTCTAACTCACCACCAGAAGATGAACCAGATTCTGGTGGTGCTTCCAGTCCTGAAGCATCATATTCACTCCCATGGCCCTCTGAAAAAAGGGAGGTGTCAGCACTACTCCCCTCAGAAGGTGGATGAGGATCTGGAAGTGGCTTATGCTTCTTCCTGGCTGACTTCAGGAAGCTCTGTAGCTCATTACCCAGGACCAATGAGCCTTGCTCATCTCGAGCTGATTTCTTCGAAGATTTCTTTACAGTTGCTGGTGATGAAGAGTAGGAGAAAGACTCCTTGTCTGCTGCACTGCTTCCTTTCTCCTTCGGTGAAAGGATGAGCTTCATCTTCAAGCCATCAGGTTCCCGGAGAGTAAGTGTCTCTGTGTTCACATAGAGAGGTTTCATTTTTTTAGATTTGTGGTAGCTGCCATCGTCCACTGAGTGCTCCCCACTGCTTCCACTCAACTTCTTCTTGTGGTGCTCCTTTCTGCCTTCGGAATGGCCAGAGGAAGAATGAGACGATGATTTTTCAGAAGATTTCTTTGAAGACTTCGAGCTGGTGGCCATTGGTGAGGTGATAGCTTTGAGTAGATCCATGTTTTTATCAGCAGAGGGTGGGCTGGAAACTGCCTTTTTCTTCTTCTTTGATGGTAGATCCAAGGGCGAAAGATCTGCAACAGATGAACAGAAATGTGTGTTAAGATAATTCCCTTAAAGAAAGCATTATACTAGCTTAGGAAGGGAAGGGAGCATCCTGCAGTAGTTATGATAACAGCTAACTGATCTGTATCTTTGTTTGAGGACAAAACTTATGAAACTTATTACCACCTCAGAGCATTCTTGAGGATACAATTCAAAAAATATAAGGAAGAAAGACAGACTAAGCAAGTTCCTGGACTTTTGTCTGACTCATTTTTCTATCATGAAATAGCGTATTTTGATGACAATAAACCCTCTGAGTATGAAATATTATATCTCAAGTGAAAAGTTTTCTTGTTACTTTCAGTCAAGGAAAGACCAATGAACTGCAAACACGGGCTTTTTCATTCTGAAAAAAAATATTTGATAGAAATTCAACAGGTAATATCATTCTAAAGATGTGGCTTTGTTTTTGTTTTAGGCAAATAAACCTTTTAAGTCACTATGAACCGACTGGTCATTTTCTGGTTTAGTTATTAACTACAAGAATAATCATTGAATTTAAACTGARTCACATGTGTGCCTCTTGTGCTTTGACACATTATATTTCTACAAATTCAGAGAAACAAAATATCATCTGCAAGTGAAATCAGAGCTTGTAATACAACAGGGAAAAAAAAAAAAGAAATACAAAAAGCCACAAAGACTACAATTTGATAATGAGGGACGTGGAGCTTCTAGAGAGGGTCCAGAGAAGAGCAACTAAGATGATTAAGGGAATGGAACATCTCCCGTACTAGGAGAGGCTGAGTGAGCTGGGCCCATTTTCTCTGGAGACGAGAAGGCTGAGAGGGGATATGATTAACATGTATAAGTTCAGGAAGGGAGAATGCAGGGAAGAAGGGGTCAAGCTATTTTCATTGGTGACCAGCGGCAGGACAAGGGGTAATGGCCATAAGCTGAAATACAGAAGTTCAATCTGCAGGTGAGGAGGAACTTCTTTACTGTGAGGGTGACAGAGTGGTGGAACAGGCTGCCCAGGGAGGTTGTGGAGTCTCCTCCTCTGGAGGTCTTCAAAACCCGCCTGGATGCCATTCTGTGCCCCGTGCTCTAGGTGTGCCTGCTTGAGTGGGAAGGTTGGATTAGATGATCTGTAGAGGTCCCTTCCAACCTTGAATATTCTGTGATTCTATGAAACGAGGGATGGAAGCTGCATATTGCCAACAAAGCACTTCCTAAGCTAAAAGCTGAAACATCAATCCTTATTTCTTTCTGTCTGGTGCAGTATCCTGATGAGGCTTCTGGTAAGTTGTCCTAAGAGAGGTTGGTGTATTCTCCTCCTTGGAAGGCCACAAAACTCGATGACATTGGTTGATGAGCTCCCTTCCTCCAGTGTCATGATGAGAGTCACAACCAGTTAGCTCCTTCCCCTGTCCCATCACCATCTTACCTCTGTGGGTGAACTCATCGGAGGAGTGCTTTCGCTTCTTCTTGTGAGGTTCTGTCCTCAGAAAGACAAGCTTGCTGTCCTACAAAAAGAGCAGAGAAGTTGCTGAACAAACGAGAGAGAAAATTTAAGAGATTCTTACGGACTACTGACATAGAAAATAATTCATAAGAGTTATTGGTTCTACTGCAGTGACGAGGAATCCTAGTTATGGACCAGGATCCTCATTCTAGGTGCTATGCAAACAGAGGAAACATTCTTTGTCCCCAAAGAGCCCGAAGTGTAGATATAAGGGAAGAGACAACAAGCAGCGTATGGATAGCCAGAGAGTACAAGAACAGTATTAGTCAGCACTGGTTTCAGCACATTAGCCACCTCACTGGCATCAAGCTTTCTGTAGACATTGTAGCAAAACAGGAGTATAAAAAGGATACTGAAAGAAGAGAGATCTCTACAGGGAGCTCTTCCAAAATGAAAGGAGAAATACAGGAAAAAAAAACGTGGAAGAGCACATTCAAAAGTGTTAAGAAATGGGCAATGGAGGCCAGCATTTGGAGATCAGCTGATGAGTTGATCAAAGACAAAAGTCTACATATTACTATGGCTAAGAGTTATCTAAGCATGCATAGGCTGTCAAGCCTTGAAAATGAAGGTGGGTTGTTTATATTCTATATGCTGGAGAAAATAAGTGAAAGGAGGCACAGGGAGGTGACAAGGAAAATGATGGACTGGAAAATCAACCTCCATATCTCATGTCACCCAATTATAAGTTGTTGCTTGACCAATTTAAAGTCTGAAAATGAAGCTCCTCTGCAGAATTTCATCTGCATGGTAGAAGATTTTCATTTAAACTAGAACTTTTTTTTTTCTCACATTTAAAAATATATATATAAAAAAAACAATCACAAGATAGTCACCTTTGAGCTGACAGCAGAAATTTTAGCTCAAAGAGGAAAGTTTTGAAGAAACTTAAGTGGTCGCTACATGATTTCAGTGTTAAGGCCCCAAGGAGATGAATAGGGCAAGTTCATACCTCTCAAGAGCTATCGTTTCAGGCTGTCTGCAGAATCAGGAAGACAACAGTGCATCAGTTAATATTTCATTCATCCTTCGCAGGCTATTTATACTACTGTAAATTCTAAAAATCTTATTTTTGTGTGTAAACTCATTCATGCTATCTCATGATTTGCAAGGTTCTGCAGCAAGGCAAGGATATGATCCCATAACCTTATTTCCTGAGGCCAGAAAAAGTAAACCCAGTTGTACCTGGGATTGGCCCATTCCTTTCCCCCCCAAAAAGATGCTACTGAATAATACAGGACACCGCTCAATTAGCTGCTCTTGCTAACTTCTAAAGGAACTTCTGCACAGACAAAGCCAACAAACCTTCCCCTCCCATCCCATCCAGTCCCATCAGTAACTTTATACACATCCTTATACTTTTAACCTCTCCTTTGAGAGCTTCCTGACCTGAGCTGCTATCTCCTTCTCCTCTTGCAGTGGATCCTCATAAGAGTGTTTCCTCTCTCGCTGTGTCCTGCCAGCTGCCAACCTCACGCCATCAACACTTCGGCCACTCCCTAGGAACTCTAAGGTTTATATGAGATGGTGAAAACAGAAGAAATGAAATATCCCATTAAGGAACAATAGAAACAATGTCTACGCACAAAATATGACAGCAGCAAAAGTTGGTGCAGTGATGCATAAAACCCAACAAGTCCTTGAGCCTAAAAAAAATAATGTGCTACACTCCCTAACCACAGGAACAGGGCTCAGTGCTCTAATGCTACAAGAGAAGCATCCAACATTTCATTTATAATACTTGCATATTTCTTCCTACACAACTGCTCTAGAAATGTTGCTATGACTATATTTCTAGCCCTGGTCTCCTGTTCCATTGAGCTGACAGAAAGAAACAGGCTGCAGTGGCAGGGTACCAAGTCAAGGTCTTCACATTAAGAAATATCACCTGTTTCTCTCAAGTTGCGATCCCAGTACTTTGCTTCTGGAAATCAAGGGCTTGGGATCCTACTGAAACTTGACCAGATTAAATTTAAGGTAATAACCTTCAACGCTCACAAGAAACTAGCTTTTTCTCCCACTCCTTTGACTCTGAGGCCTAGAAAGGACTGCAGAGGGTACCATTTTTAGGCAACTCTCTCTGAAATTACGAAGCAGTCATACCTTCTTTCTTCCTGGAGTCATCATAAGCCATGGTGGTCCTGCAGGAGCCTGAGAATGTGTTGCCACGTCTGGGCTCCTTCCCCTGTTCCCGTCTACGGCAAAAAGTCTGAGAAACAGAGAATGAAAATAACCCTCCCAGAAAAAAAGATCATAATGGAATATGGGAAGCTTCCTATGAAACGAAATGAAGATTCTCTGGAAGACAGTGGGAAAGGAAAGGAATCTACCTTCTGGTCTGTTCACAATCATATTTCAGGTTTGACCCCCCAAAAAAAAAAAAAAAAAAAGTTTAACTAAACACTACAGGAAGCTTATTTTTAAAAAGATGCAACAGCACAACCTCTTCTTTGTAAAATCTCCACATCACTGAATGAATTTACTTTAGAAAGCATAAAGAATGTAAGAAAATAGCTAAGTTTGAGTTTTAAATGAAACTAAAAATTGAAAGGGTACTTATGTCAAGATCCTTTTTGTTAGGAAGCACTATGGCAAACAGTGGCAACTTTAAAGAGAAATTCCAAACCCTTGAATCTCAGATGAAGTGGTAGAAAGGATGAACCCAGGCAGGAATCATCAGAATCAAYGAATTACTTCAGATGTTTTTAACTAAATAATTGAACATTTTGGAGTGAAGATGTTCACCTTTCTGGTGGCACTACCAGATACTACCACTGCAGCCATTCTGAGTGTCAGCCTGGGAGGGGAAGCAGAGTATTCCTCCTTTATTTATTTATTTATTTTTTTTCCCTGGGTCTTTTGCTGCACCCTTAGTCCCTGTCAGTTCACCGAGTTCCAAGACTCTTCTAATTCACTCATTCTATTCTACAGCTGCTGGTATACATGAGGACAGTGCTGTAACGGAATTGTTGCACTCTAGTCCTCTCAAGAGCTCTTCAGTCAGTGACCAGCTTAACTTGGGAAGAGTGACTTTCTAATATTCCAATTTACACTTAAAGTGCACATGTGTATGTATGTGCACGCACATCCACAAGCGCTCAATCACACAGACCACGCAACTAGGTCTGCTGCTAGCTGAAGTGGCAATCTCTGCACACTCGGTACATTTGAACACGTTGAGCACAGGGAACTTGTCTTATATAATATGTCTTATTTGTAGCCCTGCACATACACAGATTTTATAAATAACTAGCTGATGCTAAAATACAKAGAGAGTATTTGTCACGTTGCGGTTTCTGAGGTAAGAGGACAAAGCTCCAAATGGTTCATGCTTACAGGTACACAGGAGATATTTTTAAAAAGCTCATGGATACAATTCTTCAGTTCTCTAATAGTTTGGGAAGCCATCAACCACAGTAATTTTTAAAAAGAGTGTTCTGACCACTCTAAGTTGTTGCTAGTAAACATGGCAATTTGTTAGGAGATTTTATGTTTGCACATAACAGCACTGTGCTTTTTTTAAAAAAAAAAAAAAAAAAAAAAAAAGCCTCTTGACATTTTATGGATTTACAGTCTTGGACCAGATGCTGCAAACATTTCAAGATTTCCAGCTCTCTGCTGTCACATAGACTTCAGTGGGAACACACATGATAATAAAGCCTTGTGGTGAAGACCACTAAGGCTTCATCTGGATTCCGCTTAGCAAAAATAGAAGATGCTCACTTGTGATGGGATGACACATCTTTTGCTGTCATTTTAAAAATTAGCCAAATTATCTGGCAGGTATAGAGATTGGTAAATAAAATCACTGGACAAAAGGACTTGCAACTTGAACTGCTAAYGCTACAAATATGAAGCATTTCTTTTTCTTTTACAAATTCTGACTGGTTTGTGGCGCTGCGGGTTCTTAGGCTACGGAAATGAGATGGGCTCGGGGGGACAGGGCTCTCGGAGCCTGCGGGTCATTAACAGGGGGTTTGGAGCAGCGGGATCAGGGGCAGAACCCAAGGGCGCTCCCACGCTTCACCCCGTCTCCCCGCGCCCTCCACGGCGCCCAGGCCWCGCGGGGCCTTTCAGCGCCGGGACCCCCGCGCGGAGCCCAACTGCGCATGCGCCATAACGCCCGCCGCGCGCGCCCCCCCCCCACGACCGTTCCCGCCGCCGCCGTTTGAACCGGCCCCGACCGCCCTCCCCTTTCCCCCCCGCCGCCCGCGCGCCTTCTCACCGAGCGGGCTCCGGCCTCGCTGCAGCCCGCGCCTCTGCCCCCGGGGCGGGCCGAGCGCGGCCCCGCGGCGCTAGGCGGCAGCTGCCAGCCCAGCGGCGGCCGCGGCTCCGGCGGTGCCGAGGCGGAGGCGCCGCCTCAGTGCGCGGCGCCGCTTCCCGCCTCGCCGCCGCCCGCCGCCGCCATCTTGGAGTGAGAGACAAGGCCGACGCCGGCGGCAAGGAGCGGCCAGCCGAGCGCCGAGCGCCGAGCCTCTCCAACGCGGGGGAGGCGGGGAGCCGCGGGGAGCGCCGAGCGTGGTGATCGCGCAGGCGCCGTGCGTGTGGCGGAGGGGCKGGGGGGAGGCAGGACATATAGAAACATATGGAAACATGAAATACTTTCCTGGAGCAAGTGATGATGGGTTTCCTGGAGCAAGTCTGTAGGCCAAGGAGAAGCAATTGGTTGGAAAAAGCGATTGTTTTTAGCACGGTTGGGAGAAGCGAGGTGCAGCCTGAAGGAACAGAGGTGCAGGCTGGCTTGGAAATCAAAAGCCTGAATGAGGCCCGTGTTTGAGGATTGCAAATGTTTGGTAAAGGTAGCTAGTAAAAACGCAGACAGGGGTGCTTGATGTTCTGCAGCCTTTAGGAAGGCTTTCAGCTCCCCTGCGGCTTCATGGTTTCAGCACTGAGTGCTCCAGAGGTATCAGATTGTGTCAGTGATTGCGTGTGGGAGAGACAGGGTGAGTTTGCAGGCGAATTTGTGAAAATGAGCAGATACTTCCACATAAAGCCACTGAAGAATGGAGTAGTCGCATCCCCCCCTCTGCAATCCATCCAGGTTCCTCCCACAGAACACTCTTAATACTAATAATACTACTGGAAACACAATGTAGTCTCAAACTGCAATTTTCACCATTGCCGAAAGGCTCAGGAAAAAAAAAATCCCATTCCCAGGGCTAATACGAAGAGCCACTGGCATTCCCTGGCTGGTTTCAAACAGCTTGGCCTTTTCCCTTTCTAGAAAATCAGGATTCCTTCAGAATATACACCTAGAATATATAGGTCAAGTGGGGAAAATGTCGACAGTGATAGCACATTTTAAGAGATTCGCTGCCTCCCAAAATGCGTAACACCTCACAGAACTGCATCTTTGTACTGTTGAATTGGAAAGGTCAGGAGAGAACAGAAAAGGCAAGCAGTCCACGTAGTTTCAAAGATGTCAAGGGCAGCATCAGTTAATCTGAGGCTATTGTGAGGATATTTCCCATTCCTTTTGTTCTGAACATCCGGCATCCTTTGGCCCACRTGCCAGGAAGAGAGGCTGCTAACAGAATATTCAGTATCTTCCTTCAGACGTCTCCTTGGCAAAGTGTACRCGTTGTGTGAAATGCTGTTACCTGCGCAGACATTTTGGGATGTGGGTATCCTCACTTAAGTTTGATGCAAGGTTAATCGTGTGCTAAAGCCTGCTGCCCATTAAGGTGACCAATGCGGTTTTGCTAGTCCTAAATATATATATATTTATATATATATATATAAAAATATATAAATATTCCTATTGATGCTTGTTTGCCTGTTTTCTCCTGCTTCTACTGCTTAAGATGCAAATTTCTAGATTCAGCAGCTCTCCTTTTCTTTCACGCTTGTTTAGTACTTAGCTTGSTGAGTTCTCGAGTAATTGGATATAAAAATAATTGATAATAACCATGAGCACAAGCCTACAGCGAAGTTATGTACAAAATTAAATACAGACCTCAGTGCTTTATGAACAATTACCAATTCTCCCTGTCACAGTTTGCAACTCAGAAATCTATTTTTGTTCTTGAATCATTTTCCATACTTTTCCCCCCTAAATTTGCAAACAATTTGGCACTACCTGGAAGGGGACTTGGATGTTCCCTATTTCTCCACCAAAAACCGGTTTTGTTTTGCACAGACAGTGCTCCTCTTCTATGTGTACACTACAACATTTGTAAATTACCAAACTGCCATTAGAAGGCAGCATAACATACTAGATTTTGGTAAACTCCAAGAGAAATAAATAAATTTTAAAAGGCTTGTGGGCATGAATATGGAGAAAGTGGCTTTAACATTGCAGTGGAGTTCAGATAAAGTAGATATTGAGTGCCAAGGACCTCCGCCCAGTAGTTTCAGTAGTGTTTTGTTTATTTTGTTTTGTTTTAATAAACAAGACTACTGAGTCCTTTTTGAATGTAAGGGCTTGCATCCTCAGAGAAGCGAAACTTCACAAGATTTATATGCATTGCTTCAGTATTTGGGATCTACTTAAATTACTTCCCGTTTGTCTTCGGTTCCTGCAGGAAGCATCCGTTTTCTTGCCTCTTCATCTGGCGCTGTAGTCACTAATGAAGCCAGGAGCGTAGCTGTGTCATTTGTAACTCGGTACAACAGCCTGAACATCCCCTGGAGCCGCAGCATCTGTCACAGTGGACATGCTCAACATGCTCATTCTCCCCCTGTTCCTAGCGCTGCACCTTCTGTATCCGCACTCTGCGAGAGGCAGAGCTGGGTGGGAGCCAGGCTCCGTGCCCATCTGGAGGGGGATCAGTACAGCAGGATATGTGGAGTGCAGAGTGGGAGAGGAAAGCTGAGTTGGGTCATGCGAATGGAAGGAGGAAATGTTGGTGATAGGAATAAAGGAAAGACTAAACACAGGGAATCTGTCAGATTTGCCTCTTTCCRCTAAGGTTGACTTCCTCCTAAGTAGCTTCACATCTCAGCACACGCCAGGAAGAAAGAAGTGGTTTAATGTGAGTTTCATAGTGCCATGCAAAGCCTGTTTTAGCTGACCATCTCTTTCTCTATGCCTGTTCCATGGGGTCCTTGCTGATCTCTGCTGACTCTTAACTCCTCACAGCTCCAGTCCCTTGAAACTTGATGGATTCAGTCTTATCTGGATTCTTGTTTTACCTTTTTTCTTTTTTTTTCCCCTGTATCTGGGGATTTACTTCTTTCTTGCTCTCACACCTTAAGTCTCTATATCACAGCCCTACTCTGCAATACTGGCCTTTTCTTCTTTTGAGAGAGACCTACATGATCCTTCACCTGTAGGAAAAAAAGCCAATAACTGCTGGCACTGCATTTGCTCTATACACATCTGGGAATATACACAATATATACACATATCAGGGAAATTACAGTGCAAAGCAGGACTGTGCTATCCTGTAGACTTAAATATGAGCGCTTTTAAACAAAAATGGCTTAGAGATGGCAGAGTTGCAGATGAGAGAGGCCCTAGTGGTGTATCAATAGAAAAGCACTGCCGCTCGAAAAGCACTGCCGCTCGAATGTTAGCTATCTGGCCTTGCTAGAGCTCCAAGGATAAGCAGCTAGTGCTGGGAAGCAGTTTGTGATGTGAGGTGATGTGTGTGAATGTGATTCGTGCTGCCAGCTCACTCGTAGCTGGTGGATGGTGTTGAGAGGTTGCGAAATGGAGATCGGCCTTGAGGAAATGGGCTTYCTGAGCTGCAGGGCAAGCATCATCACTGCTCATGGCTCCGACCTTGACTGCATCCTTGCCTGGAAGGCAAAAGTTACGTCAGTTGCTAAGTTACATCAATAGCTTAAATGTCTTGCCAGCCCGTGTCTAAATGTAAGGACAATCTCACTGACACCGGTGTGGGAGCCAGCTGCAAAGACCATAGGTAAAGTACTAAGRTGACCTGCAGTTGCTGCCCTTTTGGAAGGAAAGACAACCCTATCTCTTGCAATAGTGTAGACTGGTTACTGTTGTTTTGGTAGACTTGGCCTGCATCCTGCTTCCCTGGGTAAGGATGTGGCTGGAGATGTTGGGAGTTGCCCCTGAGCAGCTCAGTCTGCAGAGCGTGCAGAGACAGGCTGGCAACACRGCTGTGCTGCCTGCAAAACACCTGAGATGCCTTCTGGGCTAAGGCCAACACAGGCAGGAGGCTGGCGTTAGCCCAGGAGGGCTCTGATCTGTGGAGTCRCTGCAAGGGTAAGAGCAAGGGTTGACATGTGGAATGGGCTTCAGATCCTCAAGTTTGGAGTCATGGCGAAGGCAATAAGAAAATGCGCTGGGGCTGGGTAAGTTAGAAAAACAAAGTGTATCTATCTTGTACACCCACATGCATTATGGAGTGGTATGTTTGGGAGAAAGTGCTGCAGTAGGACATTTTAKATATGACTACAGTTTACAAAACCACTTTATTTGCATTTATTTCAGGATCATGGGACTAGGCAAGATGATCTGGGTCACCAAGTGCTATTCTATACTAATGCAGGCACACTGACATATAATCTCTACTGTAAAACGGAGCTATTTTTATCTTAAAAACAATCAAATCTTTGCCCCCAACAACACCCACTGAGAGACCATTCCAGAATCTCGTTCCTCTGATCATTAGACACCATCTTCTGATTACCCAGCTAAAYGTATTCATGCCTAGCTTACATCCATTTGTACCTATGCCAGCTTTTCCTTTTAGCTAATGTAATTGTTGTCTGTTGTTGGTGTTTATGCTCTGATGTATTTATAGAGAGACGTCACATCCCCTCTCCATACTCATTTTGCGAGGCTAAACAAGGCATGCTCTCCTCATTTTCTCTTCTCTGGCGGGATCCTTTTCCCTCTCGCCATGCTGGCAGCATTGCCCTGTGCTTGCTTCACATTCAGCTCTTTCCTGGAGCTGGGTGACTGGCAACRGGGGTGTTTTGCTCAGAGGTGTCACCAAAGCCTTATTCAATTATTTTATTATGCCCCCCACTCTGTGGGAAATAATTCCATTTATGTGACAAAAGCTAGGTGTTCTGTTAAAAACTTTGGATTCAGCATTCTGATCAATCCTTTCTCTTCACACTCAATCCTCCTRATGAATTTTACAAGGACATTAATGGATTAGGGCATAAAATATACATAAAGAAGACTGTGTTGAACACAGTTGCAGGTGTCTGAGTAGCCTATAAGTCATAMCATGTTGTAAAAAAGCAATGCCAGTCAAACAGACTGCATTATACTTTCTCCCGTGGCCATAGGAAGACAGAGCAAACAGCAACATTCGCAGTTACCTTTTTTGGGCCAGGCTGTAGAGCCCACTCAGCTSTAGATTGGCAGTGTGACTACAGCACATGCGTGATGTGCAGGAGGGACTGCCATGCCAGGTAGGTAGCAGCATGTGGTATAGCACCATAGGGTAGGCTCCCATTACACTGGAGGATGATCATCTCCTGGGGACTGGAGATGACCCTACTGATTCCTCATTTCCCCAACATGCCCTAGCTGTAGCATGTAGGGATCTGCCGTCTTCCCTTTCTTCTTTCTGTCACTTTTCCTCCCTGTGCTACTTTTTCTACTAATAGTCTAAGATGTGCATCTGTATTCACTCATAAAGAATCATCTCTAAATTTTTTTCCCTCCTGACTCATTTTCTCCAAGATCAGTGCAATAATACTATCTACTAGTACTTTTGGGGTGGAAAGTTTATAGCATTTTTTTTCCAGTAATTATACTAGAGAGCTACAATAGCACCCTCCTTTCTCTACTTTCTTTAGAGTCCTGAGTATTCATGATGATATAGGGTTGGTGGAGGCAAGGGAAACCATGGTCATGGCTTCTGTTTCAGMCCTAGTGGCTAGTCCTGCACCTCTGCTACCTTTGAAGTCTTTACCAATGTCTTTTTTATCTGTCTATTATCAGCTATYTCAACATCTTTCTCAGAGATATCTTTAAAAGTCTGCTGGCCTGAATGCTCTGCATGGCAGTCTGCATTCTCTCAAATACCTCTGTATTTGAACAAGTAGACAGGTGAATGCTGAACATGCAGTTATATGTCTCTTACCATGTCAGTGTAGACACTACTGCTCTCTATGAACTGGACATCTTCCTCTTTAACCTACAACTGTTTGGATGGTATCAAATTTAATTTGACTTACTTAAAACTTAACAATTACTAAATTGTGCCAGACAGATCACAAGATCCGTCGCATTTACAAATTGAATACAGGATGAATTCACAGCAATGAGAAAATGGAATGTGGTTATTCTATTTTTATATTAAAAGGAAAAATTTTATTCTGGTCATTTGACTCTTATGTGCAGCAACATACATCATGATGAAAGGGAGTACTAGGGCTTTCTAGGAATCTTCACTCAGAGGAAAGACGGAAGCTGTAGTACACGAAGCTATCAAGCCACCTTTGACCAGCTGCCTAGAAGCACCTATTCCTTGGCTTTAGTGTAAGTATAGCTTGTTAGGGACACAATCAGTGGCTTTTCTGTGTGTTTGCACTAGTTTGCACTAGTTTTTCTTAATAAACTTGCTTAAATAAGTCACACCTTTCACTGTGACAAACAAGCTGAACTGAGTATTGCCTTCAGCTCACTTTGACGGTTTACAGGAGAAACTAAAAATCTAGACCTGTGTTGTTGTGGCCTTGCATCAGAGAGTCATTTACCTGGGAAGTCTGCCGTCTGGCCTGTGACCACTACACTGAGAAAGAAGTAGGAGTGGGGTGGAATGGAAGTGGAAATCCTCTGTCCTATGAGTTGCATTTTAACTGCACTTTCCACCAAGGAAAGAAACTCTGACAAAACAGACTCGTAAAGCTGAGCTTTGAAGTTTTGGGTAGAGACAGTATTGGGCTGAAGCATAAGTGAAAATCTGGGGTAAACTTACAATAAGAACATCTCCAGTGTAATGCTTATCAGAAAACCTACCAAAGAACTAAGAACTTGAGATACTCTGAGATGAGTCAGGGAGGGGGAGCTCCTTCTGCTCTTAGCTCACTSCTACAGTATGTTAAATCTCTCTCTTTTTTTTTTTTTTCCCTTTAAGTAATGTTCATCTGGAAGTTGAGGATTTTCAGTATTTGTCTCACAGTGATCCTCAAATCCTGACCATGTGCACAGGCCATGTGCAAATCAGTTGTATATTACATGGGGAAGCTAACTAGTTCTCCCCAGAAGTGCTGGTCTTGGGTAAGGTACACAGACCTTYGTGGTACACACATTTACTTCAGAGAGAAACCTGTGAAAGGATATGATGATCTGCAATTAGTGTTTTAGACTAGGGGATTCCCAAACAAGAAAAAACCGCTGCTGTTCATTTCTGTGAAGAATTCAATATAGTGTATCTTCGTATATCTACATAGACAGGAGAGGAATGATCATATCAGTGAGCATTCCCAGTCATAACTGATTTCTCTTTTTAACAGTAACAGTGTGGTAACGCTATGGAGAATTGGTGGTGCAGCACCTGAGCACAGAAAGAAAGGGATGTTTTATGGTGCTGAATTCAATTCATGGTTAAACATCTCAGGTAATGGAGGCTTTGCCACCACTTCAGAGGCAGTTCCACAGTCTGCTAGATTTCATAAGCAGGGAACTTTCTTTTTTATTTGAACTGCCCTTTTTTTTTTTAATCCTGAAGAAATAAATGGCCAAATCAAAATCGAATCTCAAAACCTCCCCCGCTGAGTCTATTTCAGTTATTGCTGTTTTCTTCACATTTTCCTCCTTGAAATGCATTAGTTTCCAGTTGAAGGAACCTGAAGAAAAGATGATTATTACCAAGAAATTTGCAAATTAGCAAAGCTTAAACATCCCCACAGCAGTGTTCTAGTAAAATGAGTAAGTCTGGGCTATTCTATATATATTCATTTGGATCATTCTTTATTAGGATTTAACAATCCTGTTACTGAGGTGAAATTCAGGACTCCTTAGATACTTTTATCCTGAAAGCAGCACTAGTAAATTGTAAGCTGTGATGAAGCATAGAAGAATGAAGACAGGATCTAAGATCAAAGAATGAGAAAAGCAATGGACATTCTTCCTTTTCGTTAAAGTTATCTGTGTATTTTTCAGCACATTGAATAGTTTTTGTGGGCAGACAAAATTAGTAGTTAAAGAGAAACAAAATGCACAAAGTATGGGATGTGGGATAGTGCAGTGCTATTATACAAATCAATGCTATGCATTCGGCAGCAGTTCTGTGTTCGGTTTAGATCACCTCAAAGGAAGAGGAGATGGAAACTGAAGAGTCAGGCAACCACAATGAGGCTATGTAAGGAAAAAACTACCATATGAAGAGAGATTGAAACATTAGAAAAGGGATGTAGAAGAGAAGGGAAACACAGCATGAGGAAATATTCTTCCAAAAGATACAAAAAGAGACGGTGGAAATCCCTGCCTGTGTGTTATGGAGTCCAGTATTACAGCACAGCGCTTAACAAGTATGGAAATTTCTCTTGCCAACTTTAGCGTATTTAGTGTGGTTTCAAATATATATATATATATATATATTATATATATTATATATATTATATATATTATATATATTATATATATTATATATATATATATATATTTAAAATACTGCCATTTTGGAAAGAAAAAACCATTCCAGGACAGAAGTTAAAACTAGATTTTTCAGAACTTGTCAAGAAATGCCCTGAGGAGACAATTGATTGTATAAATGTCAACTGCAGTTTCTTAAATTTTCTGCGGAAATGGCTGGTGGGTCATTGCCAGTAACATCATCTCAGTAGTATCTTCTGGGCTGAGTGTGGATTTATACATCATCTTCTGAAGACATCCAAGGCTGAATTTTTCATCTTTATTGTAGTGAAATTCACATTTTGTGTGCATATTATCCATAGCTGCTAGCTGGTGTTACCTGCCAAGATTTAGTTTTTCTTTACCTCAGATGGCTACAGAAATCACCAGATGGCAGCAGAGTCATTTCTGGTCTACTCTGACCCTGAGCTTGTGGTCACAGCTGCATTCTCTGGGATGCAGGCAATAGCCACAGTTCCCAGTTTTATACAGAAAGACAGCTCTCCCTGCAAAGAAAATATCTGTCTGTTTCTCAGCAAGAGGTTTACATTTCCATTTGGAAGGATAGGTTTTGAGGAGTGAGTCCCAATTGTTCTCCAATGTTTCCCCTGTTTATAGCTTGCAGACATGATGAAGGGATCGAATAAAATTCTTACTGATATCAGGGATTTGGCCCATCTCTAAATTTCCAGAAGATTAGGTGCTAAATTCTTATAATTTGGCAGTGGGAGGACTCCTCCAAATTGCACATTTTAAAGCCCTTTCTACATTACCAGAGATGTGGGAAAGTAGTAAATGAAGTGAAGATCATTCATTTATTTACACACATAGACACTCACACATTTCAGGCTATAAATGCTCCTTTCCACCTTCTCTCTTCTACTTTTTATCATGCTGTCCTCCAGCAGGATTTGGAAGTCTTAGAACAAAAATAAGTGTTCTATTTCATTACAAGCCTATTTCAAAGAAGTGCATTATACTTTCAGTGGACTGAATACATTCAGGTGCCATCAGTATTGTTTTCCCCCCCAAAAAAAATTGGTTAGTCAAACAAAAAGTAAGTGTTGTCCACTATGCCAACTCTAAATATTTTCCTATAGTTCATTTTAAAAGTAGCCTTTAGGATTTGCTTGACTAAATCCAACATCAAGAAAGAAAAGCTCATGAGGAAAATCACTCCATTAGCAGGGATAAAATGGAAAATGAGAGAGACGAACATCAGTGCAAACTCATCAGCATCAGAATGAACTCAGAAATAGACATTTTGCATTTCCATAATACTGTCAGCTGCCACTACAGAGAGAGGGATCTATTACCTCTGTTTATACTGCTGCTAACTTAATTTATAGCAATTTATTCTATAAAAGTAGACAGTAATTCAACTAACTAAGAAAAAGTATCTCCTTTGTGCAGAAAATAGAAACGAAAATTTATGTAATAGATCTCTGAAAGTAATTTGAGTAGTCAGTCAATAAACAGGGTGAACTAAATATATTTTTGGTAAATCTCARTACGACCTACCTACTCTCACATGCACACTTGTAGGTGGAATGATAAAGGGAATCATGGCACATATACTTAGTATGATTGGATTATTCAGGTTAGCTCCCCACTTCCAGGCTTTTTTCTTTCTCTATTTATTTATTTATTTAGCATCAGGRAAAGAGTACATGGGAGGAGGAAGCAGGAACTGATCTGGACATGATGTACACAGGGTTGAAATCAGGCACATTTCACAACCTGCTTTCTGAGAAAATGACCAGAGGCAGCCTTGTTCAGGGGAAAATGAGCAGTTCATGACATTTCTGTMCAGATTGCAGAGAAGATCTGAAATGCCAGACTCTCCACTGCATTCACTCTAAGGATGGTATTTTGCAGGCGGTCATCAGTGCCTTCTGCCCTTGTTCTGAAGCAGCTGACCCAAGCCCCAAACTGGAAGCTACTTGTCATGCTAAAAATACAATACTGCCCTGTGTAGCCCTCAGTGTGGTGTACTAGCTTTAAAGTGTTGGTGGCTACATCATGTCAGAGTGGCTCTTGAACAAGTTCATATCTGTTTGCAAAATACCACAAAGACATACTTGTGCATGATGGGATCTCAGTCCTTTTTGTGAGATTGTGTCTCTGCTCGTTAAAGAGCATGGCCTGGCTCGGTCAGACCTCTGCTTTAAGACAGCAGTCCTCAGCACTTTTGTCCTCTGAGCAGAGATCAGGATCTTCTCCACAGCACACTGAAGCCTCGGGATGAGAAGCTTGCTTTCCTTAAGTAGCTTTCAGGCCCCCTTAGAAGTAGTTCATGAGCCTCCAGGGGTGCATAAACCAGAGGCAGAAAAGCATGGCTCTGGGAAGACTAAGGGATATAATCATGAGCTCACAGGTAAACATGTGCTTAAGTGCTTTGCTGATCAGAGACAGACTGCTGAACTGGGGCCTTGGGAGCTGCCTTGCTACCACAGTTAGTCCCTTTATGACAAGAAGTTGATCTTCAAATTGAGGCGGAACATTTTCTTGCTGCAACATAACCTGTTTTTGTTGAGGAAGGGGAATGAACGAAAGCTCTGGTAATACTCTGTGGCAATCTCTGTTCAGGATAAAAATAGCTAGGAGCAAGACAGAATTGAGAGCATTGTCACTGTTGTGCTGAGGCTGCTACGTTTGAATAATATAAGGAATGAGTCAGCTGAGGACTGAGCTGCATGATGAAAACACCAGAGGAGAAGCAAAAGTAGGAGCGCCCAATGTCCAGCAACTCCAGTGGTGACTCTGGACACAGACAGATAAGCATGAGAAGTTTGCATGAGGCCTGCCTGACAGCTTTCTGGCATCAGAGAGTGCTAGGCCAGAAAATGTCACATCTCAGGCAATGTCCTTATTACATTTGATATCTATGTATGACCCTGCTGACCTTGCAACCTTCCTTGATGTTTCTGAGTCAGTAGGCGAGGTTCACTTTGTGTGATGCAGCTCCCGATCAAGACTGGGATGACTCCCATCATGGCACACGTTTCTTGCCTCAGCTTTGCCTCTGCCTCCAGCCACTGGAAAGTCTCCAGTGCATGTTCACCCTTTCACCCTGTGGAGCTGCTGACTCCCACAACATCCTCATCTCCTGTGGTTGTGGAAATTGATGAGGTCTATGCTGCTGTGCGGGAGCAACTGGGGGATATCTGGCAGCCCAGTATTCTCCGACCCTCTGCAAGCAGCCTGCGTGTGCGTTTCAGCTGACCACATACCAACTCACTTGGCACATGTGGAGTGCTCACGTAGGTCTCCTCTGAAGGCACATGGGAAAGACCAGCCATGAGAGTAAACTTAATGATTTGTATTTCCAGGACTCATTCCCAGCTTTCTCTTGAGATAAAACAGTAGTTGAAATAGCTTTGTGATGCCTGAGCTACTTTAGGTATGAACTTAATAGAAATCCTTGTTTTAAAAACGAAGTTGGCACTTATTCAAAAGTCACCCTGATTCACTTTGCTTCTGGCTCTGCACCCTTTAAATTGATGCTACTAGAGGAATGTCAAGCTGCTAGCCACAGACTCTTCCTGTTGCAGGACTACACTGTTCCTGTTCCACCCAAAAATGAAAATAAGAAATAAGAAAAGTATCGAGTTTTAAAAGACCTTTTATTTAATATTTCAAATGTTTATAGTAGATGCATACGGAGCTCTGTGGAGACTCCTACTAAAGGGTTTCGATTAAGAAGAACAGAAATTGTTTGATTCATTGGCTGAGGGTCTTTGGTAATTTAAAGCTGGCAGGACATTGGCTTATAACATGTGAGAGCCTGTAACAGAGTCTGAGGGACCATGTCATGAATAAACATACAAAAAGTTTTATAAAAGTGTTAAAAGATAGTGGTTTTGCCCGTTGCTGTTATTTAGCTGCTTAAGTACACCTAATTTCAGTTGGAGTTAAACCCCTGAGGAGCTGCCATCTTGCAMTTATATTTAAACATCCTAAGAGGGTGAGGGAGCACAGACAAATTCTTTCACGTTCTACATGCCTCGGTTCCAATAACAGTTTCTCCAAATTCACATGGTCAAACAGGCAGCAGTGGCAAGTACAACAGCATGGCAGGAAAAAGTGGAAATGAATGGTAAGAGATGACAAGTCTGAGTCACAGTTTTTTATCAAAGAAAATGCCAAGTTGTCTGTGGTAAACAAGAAACAAGACCTGACAGTCGGTGAAAGAGTGACACAAGTGTAACAACTGTTGAAATGCAAAGGAACAMCATGCATGACAAGCTGAAGTCTTCTCAATGTACAATATGTGCCAAGAAAAAAAAAAAAATCACTGGCTATGATTTAAAGCTCACTTGCTGGTCCTCAAGTGCCCTAGCAGAGCAATTTATTATGAATGTAAAAGCAAGAGCTTTCTTGAGAACATAGTTGAAGTTTTGAACTTTGAGCGCTTTGATCATAGGGCTGATTTCTGTCCACTTCAATACAAGTTAATTAATGTACAGAACAATAGCTCATGATAGTCTTTCTGATGCCCGTCATACATGGAGATGGATTTTATTTTTTATGTCTGTCCATCAGAGAGCTATGTATCAAAAGTCAATTAGCAGTGCAATTTAATGCATTCAAATGCAACAGACTTCAAAAACCAGCCACACTGTAGGTTACAGGTAACATCACACATTGCATTCAAATGGCTGCATTGTCAAGACTGTCCTGCAGTGGCTGTAAAATTGTTAACTGTATTTCAATTTAAGGCAGTTAGAATATTTGTTTAGTGAGTTAAGCTATGGTGTGGTGTTTCTTCAGAAGACCATTCTCAAAGATCTGTCTGGCCTCTGACTTCCAACAGTATTGTGAAAACCACCACCAGAAACTAAACGGCTTCCTTTGCTCATTCTTAAATGAATCCCAGTTCCTTGCTAAGAGATATGAGGGAAGACAAATGAAGTGAGTCACGGAGTATTGAACACAACCATCAGAAATTTCTGTTAGAGAAGCCAAGATAAATTTTCATTGCAGTGTGATACAGAGTTTGTGCCTTTTCCGTAGCTACACAATAGGCCTTCTGAGTCTCATTTTCTTTTCCTGCATAACTAGGTTTTGCCCTTTGTCTTTCTCATTTTATGCAAGCCATTTTCCCCTCAATTCAGCAGGTTGGCACCTATACTCACCTGCTGAGGATCTGGCTCTCTGCTCAGAGGAGAGATCTGCAGGAGACAGAATAGGACTGGGCTAGAGGAAGAGCAGCCTGAAGAGGAGGAGGATTCCTTGAGTATTAACACAGTGCAGTTTCTTCAGGATTTATGCTTTGCAGGGGACTGTAATTTCTACCCAAAGATTTCCTCAAAATAGGGGTATCCTCAGGGTCCTTATGGACCCTTCCATCTTATGTGGCAGCTGAGCTCACTCTGCAAAGATTTTTGTCAGCTGTGGTATTCAGGGATCTCTTTCCATCACTTAGACAGCTTGTTTCAGACTGACTTGTTAAAGCGTTAACAGTCTTTGTCCAACCCTGTCTCCAACATGGGTGATTATCAGTCAGTGGTGTTCAGAAGTTACTGGATGGGGGTACAGGGGACATGAGACTGATGGTTTTATTAGTCATGTTTCCTCAAGATATCAGGATAACAAGTACAGATTCAATGAGTTTTCTATCAGCTAAGGAAATGGCTTATAGTGATGATGGATGTGGTGTCTTCTGACTGTGGTCTGATGCCTGTGGGCTCTCAATCTACTTTATACCAAGAAATGGTATTGGTGAGGAAACTTTGCTTTTCTCAAGTAAYCTTCACAATACACTGATTTATTTTCTTCCTAATCCACCTTGCATTGAGGCCATGATCTCAAGAGGGGTTATATCTACTCTATCTTAACTGAAACTATTATGTTTCTTGTTTTAATTAATAGAGAGGCCTGCCCTGCTTTCCAAAGCTGTAGGATATGTTTCTTTTAGCTATAGCTGCACAGCTCTCACTGAAGTAAAGCTCAGCCAAATTTGCAGGAGGAGGCACSCAGGCTCCTTCAGGGGATCTCACATAGAACTCCATGAGAAGAGAATCCTGCTCACTTCTTCCTGGGTCTAAACTGCTCAAATCCTTCCATAACCTCTAGAGAAAAGGAATTAACTGAGAAATAAACCTGCCTTCAGATACAAGGTTCTTAGCTGAGTGTTGAGCAGGAACCCCTTAGGAGGTACTCAATGATGCGCTTCCCCTCCAGAGGAAGTATTAAAGTGCCAAACACTCAGCAACACACACCAATACAGCTTAAACTAACTTATTTCTGAGCTATATCAGCTTTAGGATCCTCTGTCTGTTTGTTTTGCTTTGACTCAGGGAACTCCTGCCTTTCCTATGATATTTTTAATTTAATTTTTATWTTTTATTTATTTTTGCATCTGCAGCCATGACGGCCAAAGTGCCTCTGCACTGAACTTTAGGGACTGAACTTTCAGCAAGATCAAGGATGGACCTAGCAGAAGGGAAACCAAGAGTTGGGTAGCAGCAACAAAGACGCTCGTCCTTTCCCTTAATAGCAGTAGTAGTTTAGAGGAGTGTGGCAGCAGAGGGCAGTCTCTTCCCTTCATATGATTACAAGAGTGAAKGGGAAAATGGAGCCTTAAGTGGTCAGAGGGGCAGGAGCACATGGTGGGAGCTGAAGTTTCCATTCTCCCCTTCTTTATCACCGCTGCAGTAGCCATTAAAGAGATAAAAAATGGTGGAGAGTTGAAGGTTGGAGAGGCCTCTGCTGCTGAACCAAAGAAGTGATAGAATCTCCTGGGAGCCTGTAAAGGAACACAAGAGGAAAGAAAGAAATAGTCTGTGAAGAATGGAACTAATGAGGCCTGCTTTCAATAAATTTTTGTCTCATGGTTGATTGAAACAACTCCAATTGAAACTTCTCCAGCTTTCTCAGATGCGGGGCTCTCTTGTGTCTTAACAAGTTGTGAGGTCATCTTGCAGACTTTGTATCACTCGGGACTCAGAGACTGTCCTTTACCCAGACCTCTTCTTTTTTATATATATGTTTTTTCTTCTCTTTTATTTTCTTAAAAAAAAMCCCAAAACACACTAACCTTTCACTTAAGCCTGTCATGCCAGTGAAATGAAGTTAAAATTGTACAGTGAGTTCAAGAGAGTGATGGAATGAAAGGCAGACAACTGCACACACACACGCTAACCTCTGCACAAAGAACATAACTGTGTGAATCCCATTTCCTTAGAAAATCTGGATCAAAATTTATGACTTTTCAGCAAGTGGAAGACGGACTAAAACACTCTGAATGGTTTGGAGAAGTAAAGCACTGTGCAAATAGGAGGTTCAGTCTTTCTTGTCTGACTTCCATCATTGTTCAAGGGAAGCAGAAATGCCACACATAACACTTGAAATCTCCTGTCAGCATCTACCTTCAGTGTCTCCCCTGCAATTACCTTTTAAATGGGAGAAAATTGTTTTCTGCACTCAATCTCTCGCTACTGCCTTCTTCTTTATCTTTTTTTTTTTCATAAACAACATGAAATCATCATTGGAAAAGCGAGAGAGAGGGAGAGATTAATTAAGAAGCTTGTGTTCCAGTTTAAGGYTTTCAGTGATAATCAGAAACTGCTCGAGTTGTGCTTTCAGGAGTTTGTAATATGAACAGAATCTCTAGATGGGGAGACAGGCTATAATTAATTTCTCTCTCCAGGACGATTACAGATATAAATAGCAAAACAAAGACAGGCAAATTTCAGCAGAAATGCCCATGCTGCATGTACTATATCGTAATATTGCTCGAAGCAGATTATTTTCAACTCAAGGTCAGTGGTTTACAAAATGAAAAGTATATGCCACCTGATTTCCAGGGCACACTATTCCTGGCCTTTGCTAGCTAATTATCACTTACTAATTATCACTTACATCCACTTTTCAGGAATGGCAAAAACACTATTTCTCATCCATAGAAACTACTTAAAACTTAGTTTTTCATCCAGAAACTACTTAGGCTGGGTTAGTTTGAGCTTTAGTATAGCAGTGTTGTGAAAAGTGTAAAGCCATAGCAAGTAGATGAGAGTCGAAGATTTTTGGACCTCTCTATATGCTTTTTAGCATTTCAGTTTTCATAGGCAAAAATGGGTGTCTTGCTCTTAGGGTTCTGTGGCAAATCCCACAAGAAAGAGGAAGTCTAGTGTTGCAGCACTGAGCGAGTTCACAGGCAGCCTTAGAGAGCAGAGGTGCAATATGAACCACCCCATTTGTTTCAGTAGGTGCCATCTCCATGGTCAACAAGGACACTTCCAACATCCTCAACAGGAAAATCTTCCATGCTGAACAAAGCCTGGAGAGAAAAGGAGGAAGTTGTGCCTGCAAACGTTGATGTGTTCTCTGACAGGACCTAGTGGTCTAAGAATTGTTTTAGGCAACGTGCTGTGAGACAGCAGAGATGTAGCACTGGCTGGGGGACATGCAGTAAAATTTTGTTTTCTAGATTGGGAGGCATAATGTTCTGGAAATGTGACTCCTCTGTAGGCCCTCTGATCCAAGCACAAGGGAAAGCCACTGAAATAACAGCCAGCTCTTATCTAGTGCTCATACAGTATTTTTTAAAGTGGGTCAGTAGCATCATCCACTATTTTGTAGAGAGGGAAGGTAAGGCATAGGAGAAGAGCAGTGCCCTCACAATTTCTCATAGCCATAGACACTGCACTTTCTATGAGCCACACTTTTCCTCATCCAAAAAAGTATACAGCTTCCTTTAATGGCAAAGAACCACAATAGAGCTGAACTATGAACAACTTCCAAAGCAAGTCGATGCTGAGGCAATGAAAACCATTCCCATTGTTTTCTCCATGCTTGTCAAAAGCAATATAAAGTTGCAGCTCTGGACATATGTTAGTAGCAAGAATGAGGGGGTAAATCGCTTTTTTTTTTTTTTTTTTTTTTTTTTTTTTGAGTTTCTGAGTTTTACATAGGGGTCTTATCTTCTTGTTCTTGCACTTATAATCCACCTGAAATAAAAAACTTTGCTTTGAAAACAGGTTGTTCAGTGACTCCTTTCAGAAAGCAAAATGGGCGCAGTAGGCAGGGAGTGGCTGAGCTTGCAGCAGGCTCAGTTCCCAAGAAAAACAGGAAGAATCAGTGTTGTGTGCTGTGGGTCAGAACTTGCTGTTTTGTCAGGTAAAGAAAAATGTGGGAGATATTGAAAGGTCCAGAGAAGGTCAATGAAGATAGAAGTGTCATTGAATTTATAGATGATGAGAGATTGCAGGAACTCTTTACCCAGAAATGATGACTAGTTAGAGGGAGATTTGTCTGAGACATTCACAATGATTAAAGATGGAAAGTGAAATTGATTGCTCCTTCCTTTCTTTTTTCTTTTTTTTCCTTAACCCTGTCATGCAGTGTGGGAACAAGAGGTCGCTCACTGAAATTAAAGGGCAGCAGCTTTAGAACTGATAAAAAGAAATAAAGAAATCTTTTTCTTCTTTTTTTTTTTTTTTTCCTTCTTTTTAAAATGATGCATGTAGTTTATCCATGGAATTTCTTGTTCCTCTCTCTGAAGTCTCCAGGCAAAGACTGGCTGGATTTTAAAGAGACTAACCTAATTTTACAACCTTTTACAACATTTGTGGCTACTGAAGGCAAGGCAAAGAGGACAGGAATTCCATCACATATTTTTGGGAAAAACCTCTGTGCTCCTGAGGCAGGATAGAGATCTCTTTGCCAGAGGATGACATGTTCTTTTGACACCTGTTCACTGAACAAGCAGCTGGGTTGAGTTTAATCCAGTGCCAAACCCTGTGCCATGACATCACTCCTCTGCCAGGGGTTTCTGTTTCACTGCAGAGGCATATAAAGGTAACATGAGATTTGAATTTGCTTCCCTCATTCCCAGGACGGTATTTTAACAAAAGTGACATTCGCTGCTGGCTCCAGTGCATTTTCTCTCCTCTTCCTTCTGCTGCAGCAGGGGCAAATGTTTCAACATCAGGAATCTCAGCGTTAAGTTTCACTACTGCAAATCTCACACTTCAAGGCACTGTTAGAGCCCTGGCTGCACATCTGGTGGAGCAGTGTTTCTGTAGCCAAACTCTTCAGGATGGAAGGGTGGGCCTAGGACTGGAGTATGCATGGAAGAGCATTACTGATGCACGTACTGTTTTGTGRAGTGCTCACATGCATCAAACACTGTTGTTGCATTGATGAAATGAGCTCTTTGTTAAAGAAATAAATACATGCCAGGCCCAGCACATGGCTCTTGACTGATCTCCAGCGTAGCTGAAATCTGAGCTCAGAGTTCAAGCAACAGTTTTACCTCTCATGGTTGTCTTGGCCTTGTCCTTACTTAAGAAAGGTAGCAACCATCATGTTCTGTTCTTTGTAAAGGAATGTCTTTATTATTTATTGGCCATGAAGCTCCATCTGCCTAGGAAAATAGTGAATAAAGTACAGGGAAGGCTGTAAATCTGCTCTGATGTTTGTCCCTGGATAATTCTGCTAACGATGAAGAGCTAGCCATTTTGACAGCTGGGCTCTGGGGAAGGAATTACAGCCTTCTAATATGCCACAGATACCTCACCAGGAGCAAAATGTGGGCTGGGCTTTCACTTTTGGGGCTGGGATTCAGTTTCCTTTGCAAGTCTATCTTCAAAAGAAGATGGTGGTGAAGCATGTACAGTTGTTTGAAAGACAACTTGACCTCCAGTGAAACACAAATTAAAGACATTTATTAGCACTGAATCTTCATTCAGAGGAAGCTTTGCTTTAGCCACGAAAATCCTTGAGATACCAACATCAGTGGTCACATCCCTATGTCCTGGAGAGCCAATGACCTTTTTCAACCTTACAAGATATACAAGGTTCCTAAAATAATGCTCCTTCTCAGATGTCTTTCTGCAATGAATATTCCTGTGGGTTTTTTTAATCTCTTTTTTTCYCCCTTTTTTTTCCTCCAGTATCCATGTCTAATAGCTGAGGTTCTGTATTGTTCTGCTCCGACACAAGAGATATTTCCCCACTTCAATGGTCAGAAATTATAGGATAATGTTATTTCACCGGCAGTGCTGTCAACTCACAAAAACACTGCATGATGTTCCACTGATGTCCTCTCAGTGGCCACTTTGGCCTTGCAAAGCTGTCATCTTCCTGATTTCATGCAGATTTACAGTAGCAGCATCCCTGTTCAGCAATACMATGTTCATATACTAACTTACTAGGACTGCTTCCTGACACCTGCTCCAATGGCTGCTTTTTGCAAACCATTATTCCTTTTCTTATCACCCAGAGTACTATCCAGTCCTTCACTGGTATTGTGCATAGCCAGCTGGAGATGGCACTTTAACTAGGAATGGGCCATTCTTCAAAGTGACATAGCAGGGTAGACTTCTTGTGAATTTTTCCCAAATGCCCAGATGGTACCCCCTGCATGGATATTACTGTTGATCAGGTGGAGCCCTTTTCCATCTGGACTACAAACCTACACACGGAGGAAGGATTGTTAATAATGCATCATTGACTGTGAAGAACTGTGATAGGTGGTGACAGAAAGTAGGAAATGAATACATTCAAATCAGCATCCTTGGCAGGTATATGAAATACTTTTGTACTTGAGACAGAACCTTTAGCACTATACCACCAATACCCCAGACGAGAGATCCAGCACTGATACTGTCAGTCAAATTTGATTTTCTCCAGGTTTCTCTCACCTATCACTGTGGTGTAGGAGCACCTTTTATCAAGCTATATCACTAGTGTCTGTCACAGGTGGTTCTTTTCCCTTCTTTCTTTTTCTGGCTTCAGGAGAAAGAGAAAAAAATAATAATAAAAAAAAAAAGCAGAGAGAGAGGAAAAGAGTGGGTGCATTTGCAGGAGTTGTGCTGCAAAGGTGTCTGCAGTAAACTGCAGGTCCTTTAATAGCTCTATCTAGACCTTTAGTGCTCAAGCAATCAGCAAATGTGAAATAGGAAAAAAAGAGATATCTGAGTGCAAAGAGAATTGACTTATTTATAYGAGTGCAATTGCTTACGAGACTGTGATTAGAGAATTGGATGTAAAGTTTTCTAGCCAGCTTATTGATCAGACTTATACCTTTCTTAATCCTTCAGTCAGGAAGGGATGAAAACATTTCTAAACCCAAATTCTGCCTTCACAGTGTAAAACCTTGCTTTACCTTATGGGCAAGTGAGAGTTTACAACGTCCTATGATCCTTTAGGCTTGTCTTTCCCTCTGATTACYCTTTCTTGGGAAGGATCCTGCTCTTCAGCCTGAAGAATCAAGGCCCTAAAGAGCAGTAGGGTTGACAGACTGTGAATGTTGAGTTCTTGTATGAAGGTCACACCAAATGATTTGTGGATGATCCATGTGCAGTTAAATGTGTTTGCACAAAGCATTCATTAAATAATTCTGAATAATGAGTGCAGGTGCTAAAATCTTGATGCGCTTGTACGCATTTCATCATCAGAAGTAAGCTTAAAATTTGCTAACTTAAGCTGCTCACAACAGCATAACCATTATGCTTAGTTGTGCTCTGTCTTTGCACTCTAAATTCTGTGCCTGAGTTAGAGGAAATTCTCAATATAGCCCTCCTTATCTGTACATTTTATAAAACCACCCATCAAATTCTGGCAAGAAAGAGATCTCAAAAGGAGACTCCCTGAAAGACAGATTGGGCTTGAGAAATTAAGAATGAAAAATAAAACCTCTCATAGCTCAGGTTCCTAATAGACTGATGGTGACCAAAAACAAATGCTGTGTAACAACCATCTGTAGTCTTTTGYGAAACAAACCCGATGCATCAGTAGTCATACTGGTCAGCCCTTTGATCTTTCCATCCTGATTTTGCAGACAGCTTTTGCACCACATCCAAACTGTATTCAAACGTAAGCTAAATGGTGAACATGGAGAGTGAGACAGTGGAAAGCATCACCATATAGACTTTACCTGTGTGGTGCCTGTTGCCATCAGCTCGCAGGAGGTGTTGTTTGTGATGGCAGTACCCCCACCCTGCAGCATCCTATTACCAAATTTGCACCTATCAGGCTGTGAAAAATCCTTCTTATTCATGTGCATGTATAAGAAGATAGGATGCATGCTCAGAGGATGAGGCTGGGGATCTGGCATTCTGCTGATGAGAATGGCCCAGACTAGGTTTGTGTGAAGCAGTAGGCTGTGTTTGTTCAAATTCAGAGAGTTCTGGCTGCATATACACATKCACGGAGAAGAGGAACTGACCTTGTGTGAGCCCATCATTGCTGCTCATTGAAGGCTAATGTGAGTGAGGAAGACCACATTAAAGACTGATGTGATCTGTGAGCCTCTGTATTTGGGCTCTATGGTTTCTGACCTCTTTAGTCACAGAGAGATGTTGTGATTTATTGGAAAGTCCTGAACCTAGGATTTGACCATGACAGGTTGAGGAGATGGAAAAGTCCTACCTGTCRTTGGCTGATGGGTAGACAGGACTGTGCCATAGCTATGTCTTTGGCTGCTGTTTGTGGAAGGAGTCACTGGACAGAGTTCTGGGTGCAATGTCTACCCTATCCTTTGGTCTAAGTGGACTATGACTCAAATGATATGAAGCCATTTTCCCCTTCCATGCAGTACAGGAAGCAGTGAGGCAGTCCTCCTTGATCTGAACCTCCTAGGAATACTAGTTGCAGCTAGGGGAGATATGGGTGTGTATGCAGTGAGTGCAAAGGAAAGGCTGAGGGCCCATCGTGACCCTGAGCAAGCACAGGTGATCACTGTCTGTGCATGAGACAGAGGAGTCAGGAGCAGGGCACATGTAGAGGTAGTATGTATGATTATGGAATAACTAATGTAGGCAGGGGCTCTTGATGAAGAACAGAAGAGGTGCCACTTATCTTCCTCCAAGATCCTGACATGTCAGAAGAATGGCAATGAGCCACTCCTCACCACTCTGGAAGATGCATGGGGCATCTCCAGAGAACGTATAAAAGCCAGGATAGACTTAGTACTGTTCACAAACGTAAATAACTCCAGGAGTATCTGCTGTATGACCAGTTTGAGCAGTCTGGTCAAGATCTAGGCAGATCTGGTGACTGGGTGATGCCTTCATTCCAAAGAACTCTCACCATTAGGAATGCTCTGTCCACTCAGTGCTACTTATGGTATAGATGTGTCCAATTCTACAGAAGCTACAAAGTCATGTCAACATCTTCCTGTGGCCAAGGATGAACAGATATCCCATACTGCCCAGAAAGAAGCAAGAGGGAAATGCTAGAGCATTTTACAGGCAAAGGAGATTAAAGATTGATGGGAGTCCTAGTCTTCCATGGTAAGAAGAGACTAATTCAGTCATTCAGATAGGACTGGGGTGACTTGGTTCACTTGCCATCATGACTGGGGCTGTGGACTACAGCTAATGTACCAGAGCAGGCACACTGGCCTGCCTTCACTGAAGGACTGCTCCTAGATTTGAGCTGCACTTGAATTGCCTGAGAGTCTTGGTTCAAGAACCATAGCTTGGTTGTTCCTGATTAAAGGCAAGAAATGTTAATACACAGGCCTAGGAAACAGAGAGATAAGCATCTTTGCTTGAACTCTATCATCTGTACTAATGCTGACTAGTAAATACAACAAACCAGTAAACAATCTAGAGTAGTTGCATCTCTGGTGAACAAGATGAGACTCCCTGAGAGAGCAGTTTCAAGCATCCATTGCCTAGACTGAATTTCTATTGTTTAAAAACAAAGGACTGCCATTCTTTGGACTGTTAGCTTGCCATATTACATGGTCCCTATATGTAAATATAATTATACACATAAAATCCCCCCGAGAAAATCTGGATAATTCTTAAGTTGGCACAAAGACTATGCTATTATTGAGTTTGAGGTGTCTCAGCCTACTGGCCATTGCATTTCTATTATCTTTATGTACATTTGGTGCCACTGATGTGAAATCATTTTCACTGATTAATGCCAGGAACCGACAAATATGCACTTCCTTTTTATTGTTTCATTTTCAAAATTGAGTTTAGTACTGGTGAGCAATGCCAAAATGACAGCTMTAGAGCTTAAAGTGTCTTATTTAGCCAGGGAACCAGTCCTAGCACACTATGAGCAAGGCATGCTTCGTCCTGAGGAAGCAGGAACTAGCAGCATTCCCTCCTTTAGTCCTGTGCCTGTGGCATTTTATCCCTATACCGGGGAAGGAATTACAGCTCTGTGACTTACCACATTCCTGTTTCAGCTCCATGAGAGACATTTTGCCTCCAGTGAGAGGCTACGTATTTTGCTTTGTAACGACTAGGTAGAGGAGAATACTGCCTGTTTGTGCAGTGCTCAGGCCCTGCTGTCCGTGCTTGAGGGTGGTAATGGGCTGTGCACAGTGTTCACTGAAGCAGAGTGAAGAAAGTCCCTCTTTCTCTCTCAGAGACAGTGTTTAGGTACTCCTTGTGTCTTGGGCTGTATTACTTGGACATGGATAACTACAGCGGGTATCTCCTTGGTGCCTTTTGGCAGACCATGCAGATGAGTCCTTCCTTCACTAGTAATCACTAGCATGGCCCTGACACTAAGCAGGTTGGGCTAATTTTGCTTGAACCAGAAGGTAGCTGGCAGAATAACAGTGATCTTCAGACACTCATAATTAATTGGGTATTCTGAAGCATAGGACTAGCATAGGACTATGTTTCCTGCTGTGACTCTGTGATCAGAGAATGGTGCAAACAGTGGCTTCAGATAGACCCAAGTGTTGTGCTGGACACAAGGAGCTCTCTGTAGCCAAGCAGTCCCAAAAGGAAATAGGAAAGAACTCCCAATAATTTTATACAACCATGCTTTCCATCACCATGGAACTGTTCAGCAAATACTAAGTATTGAATCAAAAGACTCCATTACCCCAACTACCAAGGATGTYATAAACAATCTCACTGAGTGAATTTAACTCTGTGCTTCTCCATCCTGTCACTTCTCTGCCTAGAGCCCTAAGAAGGAAGAAGAGGGAGGTGGATATTTATGAGTATGTCAGAGACACAAACAAAACAAGTAGCACACGTACTAGAAAGCTTTTAGAAAGCATGCATTTTTGTGCCAATTTGTTGCCACAATTATTATTTCAGATGCCTTGGAATATAATCAACAGTTGTCTTTCCATGAATGTGTTTAGCAAARATGTCTCAAATTCATGAGAGAATCCATTTATTGCTTCTGAGTTGGAGGAAGCTGAAATTACTGCTCAAATAACCTCTCAGTTCAAGTGAGGGTAAATCAATGCTGACCGCTAAGAACAAACAGTACAAATTTTATTCTTGTGACCCAAAGCTGCACACCGTCACAGTTAATCTGATCCTGTCAAATAGAAATGGAGGTGAAATATCTTTTCCCAGCTTGCATTCCTATGATGTGGACATGAGCTGCATGATTACAATAGTTTAAGAATTTTGGGGTTTAGTTGCTTATGTATTGAAAATGGAAGAGGAAAAAACTTGATGCTATTCTAGTTAAAGTGTTTGTGTCTGTTCTCTCTTGCTAAAGGTCTCATCAGTCAATTATTTATAACCAAATAAAAAATTACTTTTTCATAGAATCACAGAGTTCTTGAGGTTGAGGTTGCAGGGACACACCAAGCATGTGGCACAGGGTGTCATCCAGGCAGCTTTTGCATATCTCCAAAGGAGACTCCACTCTATCTGGGCAGCCGGTTCCAGGGCTCTGTCACCCTAACATTAAAGAAGTTCTTCTTCATATGGAGATGAATTTCAAACCATTTTGGACCAACTATTTTTCCAGCTTTGCCTGAGCCACCTTCCTAAATCTGAGGGAGTATGTGAGAAAAAATGAAGTTTTTTTAGTTTTAGGGTTTTTTTTAGTTTCTGTTGTTCTTTTTAGTTTCTGTTGTTGCAGATAGATATTGAATACGAGTGAGGAGCTGAATTTTCCACTTGTTGCTTTGGCTTGCTCTAACACTTGTATAAAAATGTGGTAATATATCATTGCTTGTAGTAGAACTTCATGGCCAATAGAATGCTGACATCAATTGAGATTCATTTTGAAAGAAAGAGATAGAAGCTAATCTGTGAGTTTGCATTCTCTGGACACCACTTTTCTATGGTTATGTTCAAGTTAGATTCACCCTTTTGTGTTCCTTGTGGTCTCTGAATTTTGCTTGCTCTTCAGATCACTTGTCTAGTCATACAGTTCAGCAGATACTCAGTTATGAATTCCCTGTAAGGATTGTGACTGTCCAGAAAAAAAAATTCATGCTTTAAAAAATTATTCTGAGTATTTGTAGCTTAGAGCTTTCTTGGGTGTTGGAATTTCACCTGGGTTTTTGCATCAGTTTGTCTCCCAGAGCAGATACAGAGGGTCAGTCAAAGCTTGTGTAGACAAGGTGCCAGCAAGGATATTCCAGCATTCTTGAGGGTGTCTCTGAGTAAATATAGTTTCCATCTGGTTGCTGTAGCTCCGTAAGWTTTCCAAATCTTCAAAAGATACGCTCTTTTTAGAAATGTTCTGTGTGTTTAAGCGTCCTTAAAGTTGTTATTGGGAAGTGAGGAAACTTCCATCTTCCAGATAAGGACTTTTTCTAGAAGATATTTTTTAGTTCTACAACACATTATTTGGTGAAAGAAGTGGTAGATGAAATTTATGGGCTGTTGTATGCAGGAGTGAGATTAGCATATTTTAAYGGTCTCTTCTCTGACTTTAAACTATTTTTTAGGTTTATTTTTCATAAAAGTTAGATTTGAAAGACTTTATGACTCACATAAGCAAGGGACTGAAAATGTAAGTTACAACCAGGTAGAGAGGATATTGCCCTCTAAAAGCCATTCAAATTAGGAAGAAGTTCCTCACTGTAATATAGATACATGGACTTCCCTTGTTAATGACTAAGCAAGAGATTATGGAAAGAGTGCCTTCTGACAAGCTTTTAGAACATGGGGGTCTTCAGTCAATGTTGCTAGGATAGCAGAGCTACAGGCAGGTCACATTTGGACTGGAGAACTTWCAGGAAACTTACTTACAACCACCCACAATTTAATTTAAAGAACAAAATCAGTTTCCATGGTTACTACCTACATACTTGGACCTCCACATGAATCTTGAATAAGCAAAACCTGTCTCCAGGCTGTTGAATGATTTTAATTAAAMTAAATTAATTATTTATTCAAATAAAATAAAGACACGCCATGATTCTCTAAGGAGACTGTAAAGAAAATAATGTCTCTTATTAAAAAAATATGTTAATACTTCACACAGTCTGGTGCCATTTTATCTGTGTAGGATACTGCTTTCTTAAGTTCTTCAGGACTTAAAATAATTAACTTTGATTTGCATATGGTGGGAGCTCTCACCCTCTTGATGTTTTGTATTATGAATCTGTGAGCATCAGCGAGACACCTCTTTCTGTAAGAAACTTCTGGCAGCCTTCATACAAACTTATTGGATCATTTATATAGACTGAAAATTAACAATGCTGAGAAGATAATTTTTCCATGACACATCCTGAGTGATTCTTGCATAAAACTGCCAAGCAATTGGCAGAGTCATAATCGCTAAATAATGATCCATAATGCAATTACTTTAATTAGTAGCATTATTGATATTACCTTGCTAAAGTAATTGGACTCACTTAACCTTTGTTCATAACAAGAGAAATTTGGATATTGTCAGGAACTGGCATCATGTGGACAATCAACAGTCTGTACAGCAGTTACATGATAACATAACTGCAGTTTGATCTCTGTTGCTCATCACAGGTATATGATGTGGTTAGAGGTATATGACTGGGATGGAGTTTCAAGAAGCTGGAATTTCCGCTTGCCTCTGCTGAAAGCTGTCAAGGCACTGTCTTCTCTGAAAGTTTAAGTGCTCTTCAAGTCCCATTACTAGTCAATTATCCTCAAAGTGGCAATACTGTTCTTAGGAAGAGTCAGACTGAAGGTATCCATTTGTGGACAGAGCTGAAATAGGCTAGATCCTCCTCTTTTAATTCTGACCTCCTGAGTGAGAGTTTGGATTCAGGCTAAAGAATAATATTTCCCTGGACTGTTCTCTTACAGAGAGCCCTAGAGTTTATCTGTAATCATGTGAATCTGAGCTGTGATCCTCACATGCTTCACTTCAGCCTCTTGATGATGGCTGAAGGAGCCTAAGTCACAGCATTTAAGTACTTGCTGAAGTCAGGATGATCTGAAGTTCCCAGCTGTGTGTTCAGTAGATACAGGGCTATGAACCAAAGTTAGATTATTGACAGAACTAGGGAGGTGAGAAAGAATGTGCCCTTGTAGTGACCTGGGGCTATGGCTTTGGAGGATGAGTGGGAGTCCTCCACGTCATTCCAGCTGCAAGGCACTGCTAAAAAATGGTTGCTGACTGGAGGCCCTATGAGAGACTTAGTTTCTTGCCCTGCTCACCAACTCTTTATCAAGGAACTGGACTGCACCAGATCATCCATCAAATGGTAACAGATCTAGATGCTACAAAGTTGGGATAGATTAAGGATGTTGTCTTGAAAGATGGCTTAGATCTCTTTGTCAAATCAGCYGCCAGAAAGGGATTTTGTTCAGAAAGTTCCTTCTTTTCCATCAAGGCAGTGAAATGATGATATGTTAGATGATGGCCAGAGTCTACTGCTATGTGGTATGAACTACAAACTATGTTGAAGTCTTGCAGTAAGGCCTTTAGAGAAATCAGTCTATTTCCTTTTTTTTAATGACTGAAACATATTACGCAGCAGTGCCCTCCTGGCCAAGAAGGCCAAGGGGATCCTGGGGTACATTAAGAAGAGTGTCTCCAGCAGGTCAAGGGAGGTGTTCCCTTGTTCCCTTCTACTCAGTCCTGACGAGGACACATCTGGAGACTGTGTCCAGTTCTGGGCTCCCCAGTACAAGAGGGATGCGGAGCTGCTGGAGAGGGACCAGYGCAGGGCTACGAGGATGATCAGGGGCCTGGAACATCTGCCCTATGAGCAAAGGCTGAGAAAGCTGGGCCTATTCAGCCTGAGGAAGAGAACGCTGAGGGGGGACCTGATCAGTGTCTGTAAATACCTCAGGGGAGGGAGTGAGGATGATGGGCCTGGTGTCTTTTCAGTGATGGCCACTGATAGAACTAGAGGGAATGGCCACAAACTGAAGCACCATAAGTTCCACAGGAACTTAAGGAAAATTTCTTAAGGAAAATTTYTTAACAGTGAGGGTGACAGAGCCCTGGAACAGGCTGCCCAGAGAGGTTGTGGAGTCTCGTTCTCTGGAGATCTTCCAAACCYGCTTGGACGCAGCCCTGTGCCACGTGTTCTAGGTGACCCTTTGTGTGCAGGGGAGTTGGACTAGATATCTATAGAGGTCACTTCCAACCACCAAATTCTATGATACTATGATTCTATGATTATATTGTCCTCCTCTTACACATTTTAATAGGAATTACCCACCAAGCGTTCATCTGGTCTGTGCACGGTTTGTATTCCCTATGTGCTTGAGGCTAGCATTTCTCCTGCCCTCTCTAAGGGCTGACAGAATGGAGGAAAATAGAGGGAAGTATTGTGAAAATTAAATTATACATTCCAAATTGTGGCTTCCTGCTTTGCAGCCTCCAAATGAAGATTATTAATTTACTAGGAAAGATCTTCTAAATTTCTAAATCCATGAGTCACCCATTTCTCCCAGCTCTTCAGAAATCTGTGTTGCTCAGTCACTTCCACCTTCCATGTTGTCATGAACACTAACTCTGTTCCCTTAGTCCACTGCAGGTAAGCTGGACAATCACAATGCTGCTCTCGGTTTTATAGCAATAAATTTCATGGGCAACAAGAAGAAAAAGATCTCGAGCAAGAAAACGTGTCTAGGTGGAGCTCCTCTGTACAGAAGTCCTGACAGAGACTCATTTTGAAGGTTTTAATGGGAAGAAAGGGCAGAAGTGTTTACAGGGATTGCAGCAGAGAGCTAGCTTTCAACTTAGTAGCTCAATTCCTCTTGACACCCCACCCCATCTGTGTTTACCCATGTGATGCCCCTTCTCTTGATCTTGAAGAGAGTAATGCAAACTTGTACATCTCTCTACTTCTGTATCTTCCAGCACATGAGTGCTCCTGCTGGGCCATGTAAGGCAACAAGTGCAGTCCCCTGCCTGCTTCTCCTGCTGCTGCCAGTCACTGAATTTTGCAGGAAGCATTACCATGAACATGCAGTCACTGTGAACATCATCTCCTTCTGCAACTCTGGGCTTGCCCTGAGAGCCCATGCTTGAGGAGATGTGGGTTGGCAGGCCTGATGCTTAGTTGGCATGTGTCCCTGCTGGCTTGCCCCATGGTTTGTGAGAGAGGCACCATGTCAAAAACCTTGAGCCCTTGCTTGGAGACAAGTGCTGAGGGTGCAAGTCTTCTTGACAGTATCTAAGCAGGGCTGAGTGAGTACCAGGCTGAAGACTCTTCCTTGTCCAAACAGCAGAAAGCCTACCTGCACACTGTTCCAATGTTATCTTCTATTTAAACTTGATGCATGCCTCTTGTTTCCGAAAGCCTGCTGGAGCTGTGAGAAAATCATTTTCTTTCCTGATGAGGTGAATTTGGGTGACTCTCATCTTATCAGAGCCGAAAAGTAATCTCAGYCCCTTTAGTGTACAAGTGGAAGCTTGACCAGACTTGGTTCATGACCTCATCATTGTAGGGAAAATCTGCTGCATGCTAAAAAAAAMCACTTTGCTGATTTTTTAATAAAATCTATTTATAACAAAATCTACAAAGGGAAAATTAGATTGAAAACTGACTCTAGACACCACTTACTAAGAATTATTTTGTGCCAGTATGTGTTAAATTCAATATCTATTCCTTTCATGCAGTGTAGTTTATTAAAATGAACAGCATCTCAAACATGCATTTCAGCATTCAGTTACTTTAGCCGATTCTTGATGGATCTATTACTGCTGAAGGATACAAATTCCTGCCGACTGTAAGTGAGATCGTGACCATTTGGTGGTAAAAAAAAAAAAGAGGAAAAAGGAAAGTTAAATGCATAAAGTGCCTCAGCCTAAAAAAYAGCAATGAGAACTAACCAGCAAGAGACTGACATCAGAGCAATATAKGGGCTGTCTATGGCCTTCTGACAAAGCTTGACTGCTATGTCATCACTAACAGATGGTTTATCATTAGCACTTTTGACTGGTAGGGAGGCATTTTTTCCCAGTTACCTCAGGACGCTCTGAGGCTGGGATGCTCTCACCAACCTTCAAAAAAATCTCAGATTTTGAGGTTCATTTTTTTTTGTACTGAAGTTTATGCAGCTTTTTTTTTTGAACTCTTGTTGCTTGGGTAGATGGACTGAGTTGTCAGAGTTTCAGCCAAACTGACTCCCTATCCACAGTCATGTGGTCTGTGTCTCTCTTGGTTGAATGATGAAGACATATGAACAAATTAGTGGAATTTCCTTCTCAAACCCAACCAAATAATTATCTCATTGRTCTTATATCAGCTCTGTCCCATCAAAATTTCTACTCTTCCTAAGCTCCTATGGGCCTCCATCCACATCCTTCCTCCCTGTGCCCTGTCATGACTGCTCTTTTGGGACTGGAAAAAGCAGGAGGGAGAGAAGAAGACTTGTAATCAAATATCTTTTTTCTGCCTTTTCCTGTCTCTTCCTGCTCCCAAACATCCTTCAGCATCATGGAGCCCTATTGGTTAAAACAGCACGTCTACCAAAAGGCTGTGCAYCATAGGGAGAGAGCAAGAAGGGCTGATGTGCACTTTTCTGCTTGAGCCAGGCTTACCGTGAGGAGAAAGGACAATATCTTCAGGATGCTGAACCTGCTTATGCTCTGTGATGCTCTTGACACACCTTTCTGGCCTCCACGRGTCCCTCACTGTCAGCAGGGTGCTTCTCAGCACTACTCCTTGCCTCTTCTCRCTGGTGGCATTCCTGGCCAATTACGTTCACTCCGCTCCCAAAGCAAAACTGCTCCTGCTTTGCATCCTGACTTCTTGCRGTGCATCTGGTACCAGGCAACCGCACACCCAGCCTTTCATTTCTCACTCTTTTGAGCCTCTCTAAATGTCTCTTTCCCAGAGAGTAACTTGAGTGTCTAATAGACTTCCAAAAGGACGCTGTTCTAAAAGCTGCAGCTGTAAACATACCTCAAAGAGTCCGAGAAAGCTAACAAAGATCAAATGCATTTGTTGACTGATTTAAATGGACCACTTTGGCTTCTCCTTCTGAACACATGTGCAGCTTTCAAAATTCCTTGCTTCCACTTTTGATGTTTTGCTCTGTTTAGCATTTCCAGTCACTCTGCAGAACATTTTGAGCTAAATGGTTATGGAGGATCCTACCAAAACTAGTATGATGTTATTTCACGTTACATTTGAGCTTATTTTTCCACTAATTGCCCTACCAGGATGAAAATACTTGAAATACATGTGCCTTGTGATATTTGAGTGTATCAAGTAAGTATTTTCTTTAATTTCAAAGARGGGAAAATGAGGCTAGTAGATTAAGAGACACACTAAAGTCAGGCAGAGATTCCATAAAGTGCAGATATTTGAACCATGAATGCTTTAGTCTTTGTCTTATGCTAAGTCTGATAAATATATGCCCGCATAGCTCTATATGTCTGAATTGACTTACATGACTAGGGATTTTTCATCCCTTTCTTTCTGGTGAATGTTGAGCCTTTAGCTTTTCCAAGAATATTAGAAAATGAATGTATTCCAAACCATGAATTTGGAAAGACTCACTAAGACAGTTGAAATTTTAGCCCCATAAATTTTGCTTCTGCAAAATGCTGGACAAGGGCATAAATCAGTGGGTCAGTTCAGCACCAGAGACTTGTGTTTGCAAGGAATCCATTCACAGCAGAACTAAACCTTCTAAAGAGAAGCCTCCATTTGAAGCCTGGTTTTGTTGCATGCAATTAATTGAAAACCCCCATGATATTTTTCCTGTCATCCCAGTGAAATGCAATAGTAACACTAGATTCTATAAATCAACCTGATCTTAAAAAGGAGAGTTAAATGAGCATCACATTATAAACCACAAAGCACATTCATCACTCTGCTACAAACTAGGAATATGACAAGTACATCCGTCAACTCAATACCTTTCTTTCAGGTCTTGATACCTAGAGGTTAGTAACTTAACGGTTTCAAAAAGCTTTCCTTTTTAAAATACACTATGTGTATATGTGCTTTCAATTAGTTTGGTTACTAGAAGCAGACCATAGCCATCTGTAGAAGTGTTACTGTGCAAAGAGCTCCTGTAAAGGAAGAAGCCATCTCTTGAAAGGGTATATCTCTGGAAATCCTTTTGGAAAGATTTGCACTCACACTGTTCCACTAATAGCAGTTCCACTATTAGTGGAATTATTAGTAGTTCCACTTCAACTGTACAGAATATGGCAACAGCAGGATGGCTGTCTACTATATACATCAAGTTATACAAACTAGGAAATAATCTACCTAAAAAGAGATAAACAAACCTGAAATGAGATTTCAGAGATTTGCTGGCAGATTGTAAATGTATATTGAGTGGGTAATCTATAATACCAGGTTTTCATTACCCACGTGTCAGTTTTGTAGCCTGGTGTAGCTGCAGCAAGGCAACATCTTCATGGGCCTGACTGGGAAAAGTGGGGGCCCACAGCATGCTACTTAGCTCTGCCACTTGGAGATTTCAGTGTTTTTGTTTTTGTTTTCCATCTCTCCTGTAAAAAGTCTTTTGTAGTTGTTAGTAAATGTTTCAAACTGAGATAAACAAACAAACAAACAAACAGCCTCTTCACCAAACCTCCAAACAAAAAATTGCCACTAGAAGATGCCTAGGGAAGAATGAGAACAGGGCAAATATATGTGTTGCTTCTGCTAATAATCTTCCCTTGTTAAATAATTTAGGTCAAGTCAATACAGAGAAATCACAGGAACTGAATTAAGTCAGCACTGAGAAAGCTGTAGGTTTGTTCTATTAAGCTCGGTATTGTACTTGCAGCCTGGATAAATTAATTAGGGCAAATGACGGTGTACTTTGCTTACCCAAATGGTAATGGGCAGTGATGTGGATGCAGGGCTGGTGATTGCTTGAAATGGAGTTGACTCAGGGGAGAAACTGGACCCTGCAGATGGCCTGTTATGTCCTCTAGGTCACAGGGTGGAATTTGAATGGGACTATATTCTGTGAAAAAAAAGCTGCTATTTATGTTCTTGTTGACACTGTCTACTTGCTAGTAGTCTTTACCTTTCCCTAAGACTCATTCTATGAACACACTTCTGSTGCATAATTTTAACTGGTGCTTGTACAATTTGCAATCAGATCAGCTTGTGCATGAATTCTAGACTCTTGTAAGAGCTTCAAGGGTAGAAGACATGTCTAAAAAGAAAGATCTCTGTCCCTCTATAAAACAAGACATGCCGAAGATACACTCTGCTTGTTAAACCAAGCACTCCAAAGGCAAAAATATTGGAATTAAAGATCTCCCTGTAAACTAATTCTGACCTTCTGTGCTAGCTCATAATGTAGCATTCAAATTACATGACTACATATCATTTATTTAAACGTTTCCTGCACCATTTCTGGTAACTAAGTTTAGTAACCAATCACTAGAAAGTTCTACAGAGGAAAACATAAAATAGAGAAGGTTGATATTCAACTATTTTTAATAGGGCAAATTTGATTGGATGCAACTATACATAGCAAAGGCTGTTACTTAAGCTCCTCTCATGTAACATTTCTAGTCTTTGATATTTAGCACAGAGGTTAAAGAGCTCTTAAAAGACCTCAAAGTGCTTTTTCAAAAATGGAATGAGATAGAAAATTTAAATGTGGAGGTTTTGAGGTGACCTAGATGAAAAGGCTATGTTTCTGCTGATGGCAGAAAGAGAGTGCTGTGCTGCTGCTGTTCTTTTCTATGATCACAAGTAGTGTATTGCATTAGACATTACTTAAAGAGAGCAAAGAGACTAAATCCATCACAGGTATGTAGCACATTGCATTAGGCAAGTGAAAAAACAAGGATAAGAACAAAGCTGAACGCCAGAGAATTTAATCTTTAGAGTGAAACTTTACGGTTGGCACACAGATCTCAGGTAAAAAATGATACCAAAGAATATTCTTTTCCTTTTAAGATACCAAATAATTAAGATAAGATCCCAATAGCTATGGAGGTTTGTCTTTGTGAAAAAATGACCAACCTTAACACATCTTAAGGAATTTGACAAGGAATTGTCAAATGAGATCATTTGTTAGTTGGATCAATCATGTTATGTTTTTAGGTGGTGATGAAAATTCTAGTAGTTCTTAGTCATTGAACTTCCCGAGTTGTGCAGAGATAAGGATGCTTGAATAATTATACAAGTAACTTTCAGAACTCCACACAGTTAATTCTTTACATTGCTGATTGTAGTATTTCATATCAGTGTGAAAATGATCAGATTTTGGATGAGTAAAAAGTTGTTGAACTAACAGTCATACTAGAGGTTTCACCTGACTTCAGCCACCTAAACATTGTATATGGTGCATATTTTTTGGCTGATTCAGATCAGGCTGTGAGTCTAAATCCAAGCCACCAGGAAGGCCAATTGTCCATAGCAGAGCAACAGAAGCTTGGGTGGGGACTGGATTGAGGTATCCTGTCTCCTGTTGTTAGTACAAATCCTCTTGAGCTGTCAGTGTTCAGTTTTGGCATTCCCCCAGACAGACACCTATCTTGCTTTCACTGCTTGCAAATCCCTGTTAYTTCCACACTTCCTATAGCCTCCCTGGAGAGGACCATCACTGAAAAGGAGCCCAATCTACCAMTAGAAACAGTCCCCACAGGAAGATCAGGGCACAGTGGAGAAGGACSTCTTAGACACCGCTCTCCTTCAGTCTATTTTGTGACTCAGCAGAATCGTGCTGTTCTCCTAGTGCTGTCAATTAGGTATTATTGTCCATCTTCAGTTGGGCTGGAGATGTTTTTARAAGTTTTATTGTATCCTTGAAAGTTTCATGAAGAGAGTAATACYACATGGGTCTTTGCTTTCTACAGCCCAGATCACTGCACGGTTCTTTTGCTTTCTACAGCCCGGATCCTAGACCTGCCTAGAGGGCTTCACAGTTTCATCTTCGCCATGATGGCATGAAACAGAAGAATGTTATCCTCARGTTATAGCTGGGGAAACTCAGACTGTGTTAGGTGACAAAGTCACGATAGAGGAGGCMCTTCTCATGTCCACTGGTACACAGATGAGGTCTTAGTCATGCACTGGATTTTATTGCAGCTAATGACCCTGCTCTATCTGCATTCAGAATATGGTGGTGTCTTTGGAAAGGCCTCTATTTATACTATGGACTTTTGGCTGGTTCTCTGTGCTTTGCTGCCAAACATGAGATTTCAAATGCAGTTTACAATTTCCTTTCTCTTCACTTACCCCCATCAAGGGCTCAGTTGAATACAGCAATAAGGAGGCAAGGAGGGTCAAGTTTATAAATGACTGTGGGAAGTTTGGTTTCCATGGCTGCCAGCAATTACTGTGCAGACTCAGATGAATGGAGATTACAGCCCAAGGCTGCTATTTTGTGCACTGGCAAGACACAATAACAAATGACAAACTTAATTCACCGCTGCAGCAGGGAGGAGGTATCTCACTCCATGAACCTGGGCTTATCTTACAGGAGAGGCAGCTCTAAGTGGATTTCTCCTTTTCTGGCTGTGCTGATTTCAGCTGATGCATATTCTTCAGTCACTAGCATCTCACCTAGGAGATCTTAAGTCTATTAGTCACCCATCCTTTCTATTTCTGGACATGGGTAATGTTAAGCAAATATGAAAATCCAGYCCCCAGAGTAGGCTTAGAGGTCAACCTTATTTTTAATCTTTTTCCCGTGGGATCTAGTGAGATTTTCATTTACTGAAATATGAAATAAACAATCATTCCGCTAGGTTGCTGGGTAGCAACTTGCATTCCATTCAGGCTGGGAACTCACCTCTCTCCAGAACATTTCGGCATGCTGCCTGACATAAATATAGATGTCAGGTACATTATTTACAAAACCACAAGTCCATACTTTGGAGCCATTTATTACTATTAGCAATCAATTAATAACACACAACCATTTTTGCTAGCTCAAATTGGCATCATAGCTTAAGCTGTAGTAAAGGTTATGCAATTAGGCACTGTACAGTGTTTAATATTCCTAACAGCAAGGGTTTTTGAGGCATCTCCACCTATCTTGAGTAGTTCACTGTCCCCCGAGATAAAAAAAAAAATATAGAAACAGAGGAAATTTTAGAGTAGTCCAGTGCTATGTAAAGACARTAATAAAACACATAACTACGTAGTGAGTTGGCACTTAGACAGTACTTTTCAACTCTTATCTTAAGTCATTTTCACAGTGTTCTGATGCAGTGGGTAAGTAAATATTCCTTTCCAATAGACATAGGAGATAAGTGCCAGAAAGAGAATTATGTGCTAAGGACCAACTTTAGAGGCAGGTATCAATGGAAATATGGCTGCTGACCCTGGGAAGCCTCATTTCCTCATTTGATTCCAACAGACCGTGGTTAAATCACTCCCACAACTGTCACTGACAAACCAGACAAGCCCTTGGAATTGTGCCTTGGGAGACAGGTTTGCTAATCACAGAATTGCTCTCTATTTCTTCTCTTGAGCATCTCCAACTTTTGAAAATCTTTCCTGAGCTGAGCAGTCTGAATTCCTAGATGTGATTATACTCATTTCAAATAGAGGGTGAAATTATCTCCCTGCTTCCCTCAGAGATCTCCATAGTTGCACGTTTTATGAGGTGGTTTGGTCACAGCATCACGCTGAATGTTTGTACTTCAGTGTAGTAACACTTTGGACTAATTAAGGCCCATAGCTTATTCCTGTAAACATTTCTAGCTCATCATCCTTTAGGTATAACCTATGCTTTACATTTCTGGACATATTTACTTCACATATGACTTAACTAAAACACATATCTGGTTCTGCCATATTTGGTTCTGCCTAGTTAACCAAGAAATTACAAAGAAGTTATACATATCAGTGAATTCTCCTTACTATTTTCCACCTTTCCAATTGTAACAGTATCATCATATTCTGCTAACATTTAAAGGCCATCCTCTAAAGCACAGATATGTTAAATATCATCATGCCACACAGCATACCTTCTGGGAACTCAGCCTATACCACATCTGCAGGATGACAGCAACCTGTTTCCAATCATTCTTTTAGATTCATCAGTCACTTAATCCATTTGCAGTGCATACTATATGTACTGTTGGCTTTCTATTGGTCTAGTATTTAAATCCATCTGGTGTGTGGTACCATGCTAAATGCCTTGAAGAAATCTATGTATTTTTTCATCAACACTGCTGACTTCATCAACCAAACTTGTAATAGAGTCAAAGAAAGATATTAAGTTCATTTGACAGGGTCTGTTTTCTAGAACTCCCTGCTGATGGGCGTGAATTATATCACCCCTATTAGCTGTTCCATTTTTTTACCTGGAATCAATGCCTGCCTGACAGGCCTATAATTACCTGGGTCGTCTCCTTTACCCTTTTAAAATATTAGCTGAAGACAAGCTTTCTGTCAGTGCTGTGGAAATTCCCTGCTTTTCCATGGGAAAATGTTGTGTTATGGAAAATTAAGCTTCACAGTACAGAGAGGATAACCAAGGGAACACAAGGTAGGACAAGGTTACCTTCTTTTTGACCTCATCTATTTGCATGTTTGGAAGGTATTTACTAAACTCTCTGGCATCATTACATATACTCAAGAAAGTTTGACTTTGGGAATGGTCTCCCATTTGCTCACTTCCCATGGAGTTCACGCCCCGCCTTTCCCCTCTGCTATCTTCTACCCAGYGCTGCTACATGATGACTTTCTTCAGGTCCACACCACAGTGCTGGCTTCCAAGATGTGGAGCATCCCTATGGGTGGAAGAGGAGCAGTCTGCAAGACCTTTGAGCCAGGGTTTCTCACAGCCTCTCTGCACCCCACAGGGGAACAGATCTGAGAGGGAAAGATCTCTGGGGGATGCTTTAAGCATTGAAAGCTGTTGATTATCCCAGTGTGGACCTCTGCCTGAACGCACAAGCCCAGTTTTCCAGCACGGCTTCACATCACAGATGACCTCTGCATTAATATCACTAGATTGTTTTTCAGGACCAGGACTGCTGCCTATCACAGATCTGTGCTCTCCTAAGAATACAGTCCAGCAGACTAGACACTAATTAGGGATTTACCTCATGTGCATGGGTAGGATGCTGGAGTACAGAATCCAGGCAAAATTGGTGAGTGTGGCAGCWCTGTCACCTGCCCAGGGAGTGACCCTGAACAAGTGGCTTCTTCCTTCTATACTGCAGTCTCCTGGTCTGCAAAATGGAAATGGATGTTTCTTTGCAGGAAGCTTTGTGATTTATGAATCAAAGGAGGTAAATCTTAATATATTCTTTGTCTTTTTTTTTYYTTTTYYTTTTTTYCYTTTTTTTTTWTTTYCCCACAAATTTTCCCCTCACCTTCAGCACAATGTTTTCTCATGTCTGCTTCTTAACCCTTGTCTTCATCTGAGCTTCTGGTGCTGTTATCAGGCAGGGTCTAACTGAAATAAAAACTTATGCATAGAAGCACAAAAATCCAGAGTATTGGACCACAGGCTGGGACTGTGGTTTTATACTTTGTAGATATTCCCTTAGATGTAGGCAATGATTTTGASTGACGTCAAGACCTCTGGGTAAGAGCTAGACATCTTTTAATACATAACTAACATTTGGCATGAATAGCTAGAACTTCTGTAGGAGGTAAGAAGAGTTATGTATGGAAAAGTGTTCATAATTAATAATTCATATAGTAGATGTGAAAACTCCTGCTCTCACCATTCTTGTAAGTGCAAACTGAAACCAATATATATCCTGAGCACGAAAGTACTGGAAGGTAGTGCCATGTCAAGGCMAGTTAGATGTTATCCATATTTTAATAGCTGATTCTTTTTTGGCATGCATTTCAGCCTCTTCTTTTGATCAGTGCCTTTGGAGTGGCGCAGTACCATCACATCCCAAAGCTAACAAAGCAATTTTATTGCAAGGTCCTCCACAGACTTTTTATACTCTTTAGACCTCTTTACACTTTTCCTTTGGCTTTTCTAAGAAAAAAAAATCAAATATGGCATTTGGAGGAAAAAAACTCAAAGGTTTCTCCTCTTTGCTTCAAAAGGGAGTGACAGTGTCGCTGTTAGACCATGAAAAAGAATAAAGAAAAGTTATACACCCAAAAATAAAGAAGGAAATATGTCAGCATAGAATTTTTCTTCCTGGGATGTTGACAAGGGACACAGCCAGAACAGTAACAAGGAGTGATCATTCTGTCAGGTCAAGGAGATAGAAGAAGTGCTAAGCACTTGCAGGAACTTATGAGAGCCCGTTCAAGTTGTATGTTAGTTTGCATGCAAGTTGTGTTTCTCTTCCCAGTGCAGACCCTGTAACATAGTAATAAGGTAATGCTGAGAACTGAAACCAAGTTGGAGTTATTTTATTAGTATATGTGGTTATCAAGCAAAGCCTAACACCGGGGATCCTGTTACACACCACTGCTTCCGAGTCATTACTCCAAGCTTGTGAGAGGAACACATTTCCCTCCTGGGGAACTACAGATAATTGTTGGTTTGGGAACTGGAGAGGAATGGCAATTCTAAAGTGCACACACACATACTGTCAGACTTCACTCTCCCTGTTTTAATGTAGATGCTTTAAGAGAGGGAGTCACTGACTTCCCTCTCCAGGATGAACCCTAAAGAAAAGGTAGGCACTGACATGCAATTTGTTTCTCTGTCTTTCTGATAGCAAATAAATGAAGTGACACTGAGAGCAGCACTGAAGCTGCTTGCCAACCATAAAGTAACCAATGTCGCATACAGCACAGAGCACTGGGTTAATGACGTAGTGCATCCTGGTAAAGGTAGTATTATAGCATTAACTCTTATTTGCTCACGTGAAATCAAGCCTATGCTGACACTGGAGTCACTTAGTAACTTAACCATCTTGAGTTGAGAGCACTGGTATTTAATGAAGACACTGGAAGGCAGCAAAGTATTGAGACCTGACACACCTGGCCTTACATGCATTGCTTAGAGAAGAGATGTGTTTAAAGCTCAGCCAARAACCTGTCAAGCCTCTCTTATCTGCAGCTTCCAAATACAGAGCATGTACAAAGAGCAAGTTATATAGGGTAAGGTATATACGGTAAGTTATCATCATTTTCTAGSTGAAAAGATGGTGTAAAAATGCTGAAATCTTTTCCCCATGCAGAATCTGGGGGTGTAGGCAACTGCTTTAAGGTAGCTTTATGTGGCTTTTGGTGGTCATCTGAAATAACTTATTTTACTTCCCTTCTGACCCGAGCCAAGAACACTTGAATTTAGGTATTGCAGCTCAGCTGCTGAGTGTTAATTCCATTTGTTGTGACTGCCCAGCCATTCTCTGTGACAGCTGCAGACACATTGCTTATCCCAGCATTGCTTTAAAGGAAAGGAAATCAAGAGATACAACTGAAGGAAAAAAAGAATAGGAGACCGAGAGAAGGATTGTTGGTACTCAGAATCCTTGCCGGTTGATAAGTGGAACTTTTCTGTTGTGAGAGGGAACATCCTTTTCCTTCTCAGGTTAGATAAGTACTACTAGACCTAGTTTAGTCTAAATTAAATTATGTGYTTTTTAAGGAATTCAGAAAAATAAGCCATTTCTTCCTATGACATTGCTCCATTCCCTTCATTAACCTGACCCTATGAGGATCAATGAAACAAAGGCCTTTTTCTGCCTCTAGAGCATCCCATTGTATCCAGAGACTACTTTGGCCCTCAACAGAAGTAAAGTCAGTAGTAAGTACACTGCAGTCAAGCCCAGGGAAACTCTTGTGTGGGCTACCCAGCTCCTGGTATCTGAAATAGCTGAAGTGTCTCTGTCAGACAGAGATGCCCTGTATGACAGACATCTCCAGAAGTATAGCAGATACAAGGGTAGGAGATYGCCCAAGCCAATTTTGTGGCAGAGACTCCTTTATTACAACGTTAAGTCTGGTTAGAGCMGCATTCACATATGATGCAGGATCTACATGTGTGACTGTGTGCAGCTCTATATTAATGTGTAACTCAAAAAATAGGCAGAAAAAAGACCATTCCTCAATTGTGTGGGTCCAGCTCAGGCCATATAATATTTTAATAGTGTTTTGAAAGCATTAATCCCAGCAGGATGCTCACTTCCATAATCACTGTCTGCAGTTTAGCCTTGTATACTGAGATATGCACAGCWCTGGCAGATGTTGTTGTTCCACTGTGGGATGGGGAGATTCACAGGAAAGGAATGATTTCTGCTCTTCTCTTATAGTCGGTGCATCTCTAGTACCATGGTGAGGTGAGGAAGGGAGGAAGGATTTGTCACTGCCTTATGTAAACAGTAAAGAAAAACCTGAAAGATTAAGAAAAATCTCTTTACAGAATATCCTTAATTGAAAAGCATCATCACTGTACATCAGCCTGGAGTGAGAAGATGGTCACTTTGGGGTGCAGAAATCTCACTTGCTCTCCACACAATTTGTCCAAGAGTTGGAAGGGATGCCAATAAGTCATTAGGAAATTCCATATGCCCACAGACCCAAAGGTGCTTTAATTTTCATAATAATATTGTTTTCATCTCTTAATTATTGATGATTTCCTAGATAGATATAGTCTTTAAAATACATTAAGGAGGGCTGTTCTACCTTGAAAGAAAGGATAATAACAAAGCTTTTTGTTGTAGCTGCCTGGAGGCTTTCTCCCACAGCATTATGTTTGAAGGAGAAAGAACAACTTTACAAGTCAGATATCAGTTTGAGCAGCCTAACCTGTATTCCTAACTGTACCGTGAGCATCCTCTGTCATTCTGCAAGTATTGCAAGTGCTCTTTAGACCCTTGCTGCCTAATCCCAGTACAGAGGGAGATTCATTTCTCTGGTGTAGGCTCTCTTTTGGGGCTGTAAATTTCTTGCTTCTTACTTTTCAGGAGACTCAGTGGTCCAGGATCTTGGCCTCAAATGGGGGAATWTAGCTGCTCTTGTAATGTAAGGAGGTCTGAGGCTGATGTGGATTTGGTCTGGGAAACAGATGTAACTGTGTTATTATTATTACTTTTTCAGGTGATACTGACTGCCACCACACTCTGAGGCAATGTCCCAGTGCTGACCTGCAGTATCTGACCTAGTAAAAATCAAAGTCTCTTTGCTGTAGCTCAGATCTGGTGACTCAAATGTGACCCAGGAGTCAAGAGTGCTTGAGAGCATCCTTCTCCTTCACTAACCTCTACAATTCCCATAATGCCTAGATCCAGAGAAGTTATTAGCCAATAAGCAGAGAGATTAGTGATCATTGTTAAGGGAATTCTACCACTGTATAAATAATAATCCATACCTGTAATATGATAGTCAGCTTGTCAACTCCCAAGTAAATTTAAATATTTCCATTGTTCAAGTTGGGAAAGTGAGGTAAAGAACTTAAGCGATTTATTTGAGAAACTGCATGTGTCAGAAGCAGAATGGGAACAGCACTCAGATCTACCCATGTGCACTTAGGCTATGCCAGCTGTTAACCAATGCACTTTGTCCCCTTAAGGAGAGTAGAATCCCCCAGAAGGAGTGCTTAAAGTTTAGAAAATTCATCTACTGCAAATAACTATCCAAGTAATCATCTATGTGCCACTGAATATTGTCTCAGAAGTCATTTACTACTGATTACTTTTATAATGTGCATGCTAGTCACATGCAGCTGCATGGAATAGGATGGTAATCAGCCCCACGCTTTGGAGGGACTGGCCCAGAACAATCCACRCTCGCAGCTGACAGATAATCTGATTATTCCAAAATATTATCGTTTTTCCATTGCAGAAAGTTCCAATCTCCTATTAAGCTGCGGACATTCTTTGTCCCAGCATGTGTGGAGCAGGCCACTAGGTGGAAGTGTTGGCTGAGCAAGCACAGGAGATGACAAACAACTAAATAATGTCAGTTACAAAAAAAMCCCCAGATCCTAGGGTCCTTTCTTGCTCTCCTTTTAGCAATATTCACATAGCAGCCCAGACCCAAATTCAGTGTGTTTGTGCAAGGCACTGTGGGTGCAGGCACTCTGCTGTTTTCATGGTRTGTTGGTTTACAAACTCATGGTTGATCAAAATAAATTTAAAAAAATTACAGCTTAAATTAAGGATGGGGCAGACTTCACACTGAGGCACTTCCATAAGGAAGCTGATTTCCAAGAAATGTTGGCAACTGTGAAGTTTCTGCTGAGTTCAGCAGTTTTGAAAAATATGGCCATTTCTCCAAATGCTTTAAAAACTATAAAGACAGCCTGCCCAACCCCTTTGGCTTTGGGGACCTGTCTGTGTAAATCTTGGCTTGGCACATTTCCCTGGCATCTCCTGCTGCTAGATTTTGCTACAAGTTGAAAATTCTGTGTTTTTGCAAAAAAAAAAAAAAAAAAAAAAAGGCTTTCCAATTCTCTTAAAGTGTAAGAGTATATGGCAATAGGAGCTTCTTTGCAGCCAGAAAGAAAAGATTTGCCCATGAAGGGAAATGCTTGTATGTGGAAAGCTGCTGCTTTACTTTCATATTTACTCGTCCAACAGTTCAAACTTAATTAAAGCACTGCAGCAATAAAAAATATTTTGGGCCCAATCTGTGTCATTAGCTGCTATATTACGCTGCAGGGTTCACAGGACTTCTCTAGTTCTGTGTGCTTGGGTAGCTGCACAACACTTATATGCACCTATGCTTTTGACTGCATTTTCAGTTGTGCATCACCCTGAGCATGAATCCATATAGAGATGGATACTGAAGTGTGCTAGCTCTGTAAACCCCACTGTGCACCCAGCTAAGCAGAACTCATGAYTGAGATTTAAACAATGTTTTTCTAGGCATGAATACCTCCTTGTGTGCTAGAGGGAAGATGCTGAAGATGAAAAGCAGTAAACAAAATTTAGGAGTACTGTTTTTGGAACTGAAAGAACTGGGAGTTAAGGAGACAAAGTATGCAAATAAAAAAATACTTGGRAGGACTCAAGGAAGTAGGAACTTATCAGGTTTCACTGTGGGAGACAGAMGGATCCCTGGCTTCATTTATTACCTTAAGAACTGTTTTGTTTTGGGTGCTTTTGTTCTAAGTAGTATTTTGGAGAGAACCTACTGGGGGACTGGCTAACCCTGTCACTGCCATTTCCCAGCCTCCTGGCCGCTAGAGCTGAGACAGGAGGTCACAGCAGCCAATTTCAGGAGATTGCAACCTTAGGGCCACTTCTCAGAGTGAGTGAGCTGTGTGATTTTATGATGCAGAGAGGTGGGAGGCTGGCACACAGACAGTGACACTGCCAAGTAGCATTTTGGAACATTTTCTCTTACATACTCCGTAAGTCAAGGTTACACAGCCTTCGCTTAGTCCATATATTGTATACATTAGAAAACTCTCATTATTGCATATTATTATGCTGCTTTCCCACAGTATAATTTCCCTATGACCTTTGCATTTTCATATCATAGTTCTGAGTGGATCTTACRACAACTTCTTGACTTCTTAGCAGGCCACACATAGTAGCCAAAGGAAACTTRCTGAAGGGAACATGGTCTCTTCACAGACAACTCTGTAGAGTTCAGTTGAAGAAAAAGTGYCAGGTATCAGACATAGTAAGTCTGACAAGACACAGGGGTGTGTTGCAAGATTTTGTTYCCAATATGGTGATGGCCTGGTTCATGATAGCAAAGTGTTTTTGTTTTCTCACTCTGCACTCTGTATATCTCAGAGTGTCTTTAAAGATAGTTGCTGGTATACTTGTGCAGGAAAAATAGGTGGCCTGCAATACATCCCGTGCGTAGATTTTACTCACTGCCTTAAGGAACTGAAGCAGAAAGACCCTGAAACCAGCAGAGAGCAGTAGCTGCTATAAATAGGTAGGAGATAACTTCAGAACACAATGAAAGACCTTGCAGACCTCCTGCCTTTCCCGTACTCTATAGAGAAGGGTCCTCTCTTTACAAACAGGCCATGGGGATGTAAGAGCAGAGCTTGATTCAGTTATTTACTTGTTTGCTAGTGAAAGATTTGCAATGCTGAAAACATGGATCCCTGACCCCAGTCACCCTGGCACTTTTTAGGGACAGCCAAGTGCATTGAGCTGAGAGCAAGAAAAAGGAGTCACAGCTACTTCAAGCGCTGGGTGCCAGGCAGGGACTGGGACTGCCTGTTGCTATATGTTCACATGATATCTCTGGAACTGTGGAAATACAGGAGGGTGGGAGATAGAGAAGCTAATGTATTCCCAAAGGGAAAATACTAATTAATACAACAGACCAYTACAGTAGAAAAAAAGATCCTGCCTCTTCAGAGTCTCGGCATTGAAGGCCATGTGGGTACATTTGGGTCAAAGATGATGGCCCGAATGAAGAGCTAGCACTGATTTATTTCAGCTGAAGTTCTACCTCAAATTCATATGTTTAGTATGCTTTTCCTACTTCCCAAAAGTGAATTCCCTGGTGTTTTCTGAAATACGAAGATAATGCTTAGCACTTGCCAGGCACTTTATATGTGCAGTGTGCTATACAAATATTAACTAATGAACTTCATCATGACATAATTAAATCTTATTTCACAGTGATTAAATGTTATCTTATGCCTTGTACAATGTAATTACAAAATGATAGGAAAAAATAAAATGCTCAAATAAATTAAATGGTAGATCTAACAGTGAGAATGATTGACAGCTTGGTTTTATTTTGTTTTTATTTTTGTTTTTTCTTTTTCCTTCCTTCTGTCTCACATGACTGGAGAATTCAGTTTTTTAAAAAGTCTGGGACATGTGGGCAAAATAAGTCAGAAGATGAGCAGAACCAAAACTCTCCAATGGTTGGGGTTTTTTGGGGGGAAGGAGGAGGAAGGGTCATCTCAATGCTGGCCTTCCTCTTGGCTCTTCTGTTAATCTGTACTSTCTGAAGGAGATTAAAATAAGTTCACACTGGAAAGGATATTTCTTCTTCCACTTTTGTCCCTTGAGAATATATCTTTTCGGAGTAATACTTAGAATGTCAAAGGTAAATCCTGGTAAACAGCCTGCTGGCCTGCATAGACTTGGCTCCCCGTTCATGTTTCTCTGTGTCATTCTGATGGTTGGCTGGGAATTTTCTATCCTTATTTGCTGATTTTTGTCTCCTTACAGTCCAAAGGCACTGAGAGAAATGCCTTAAAGCTCGTGGCTCTTCCATATCTCATTTCTAAAGCAACAGGAGCAGGKTTGTGCCACCCTGTATGGAGACAGGATCTGCAAAGATGAGGAGAATCAGGATGCTTTTTCTTTGCTGGGCAGGGAAACTACCTTTAGCACCAGCTCAGGGTGCTGACTTTCCAAGGGGGACTTGTTACTAGCCAAGGCAGCAGCAGGTCAGTCTGACAGCATATCTGCAGCTGGAGAAAAGGGGCTTTAGCCCTTTTTAGACCACACATGTGGCCTAGAGAAACCTCCCTCTGTGGCAGGAGAGAAGCCCTGAATGCTGTGATAATGATGGGAAGGATGGTGCAACAACACAGCCTGTAATCACCATGTAACATGCTATGTATCAGACTGCAAAATGCACAGGAGGAGCAAATGATTGAGTATGGAGTGGATCAAACCCCAGAAATCTCGAGAAAGTCTACATTTCCACAGTTCAGGGTTTCCTCCCACTGCATAGCACTGAATGATGATGCCTACAGTGCCTGCCTGCTCCAGGAGGTTATGTCTGCTTAGGTTTTCAGATACTCTTCTGCCTGTTGTTTCTTGTTCATCAGTCTGAAGTGATATGAAGTCCTTCAGAGAGGACTCTCCCATTGTAACAACGATACTTTCGTTCCTCTCATCCAGTACTCACAGGATGCCTGTGAGACATGCTTGGCTAAATGCAATAATGCAGAGCAAAAAGATCTCCAAGATGCTTCTGCCCTTCTCTGCTTCTTAGGAAGACACTGGCCTGGTCCTTGTAGATACCACGTGAGGCCACTGCAAGGCTCCGAGAGGCCCCTTCCAGCAGCCATTGCTTACCACATTCATCCTCACTGCAATGGCCCTGTGCAAAGCTGTRGAGAGGAATAACCCAGAAGCCAGCACAGCATCTCTAATCAAATGGATGGACACCCAAGTCCTGACCCTTTCCTCAGGTTTCATCTGAAACTGGGATTTCTCTTCAAATAATTTGTGCATACTTCTGCTAGTGAGAGTTGCAGTGTCTGCTTTATGTATGAGCTGCTACAGCATGTTTGAATATGCCTGGCTGGCACTTACACACCTCATATCATTCATCAAACTGTATGGTCTGCACCAGCATGCTGCTATGCCCCATGCCCATGGCAGGGCACACAGCATTCACCAACTCGCTGGTAGCACATCTATCTGAGAACCCTGTGGAAAAAGGTTGGTCAGTTCCACTGGTCACCATCCATATTTTTTTTCTTTTAGTTTTTCATTTATCTATTAATATGATAGTTGGCTACTGTCTGACCTGCTGGCCAAATGCAAGCCAAGCCAGCTGCCTAAAGGTCTAGAGTGGCTTCATGAAAAGCAGTGTGGCCACCAGGGGCACCAACTGGCTCAAACCAAGTGACCACTCTTCTACAAGGTAGCAGTGGAGAGGAGATCTGCTGAGGCTGCTAGAGAAAGCAGCTGTAATCTGTGTCCCTTTGGGTTAAAGAGGATTCTTACTTTGGCTTTTAAAAACAGATTATGTGCATAAATAATAAAGTGTCTTGTTCTGAGCAAGTGACTGTGCCATGTGCTCTGGGTGTCCCTGCTGGGGCAGGGAGGTTGGACTAGATCATCTCTAGAGGTCCCTTCCAAACTCAACCATTCTTTGATCCTGTGACTGTTAACCTAGTCAGCCAGGTAGAGTGTGGGTGCCCCTGATAAATCTGAAAATCTTGAACAAAAGCTGACTGGTTACATAGAAGATGTGAGAGGGTCAGGTCACACCCAGATTTCTCCTGAAAGCATGATAGTGGAGAGAGAAAATGAAGAATAAAGTGATGCTCTTTTCCAGAAGGAAAAGCTAATAAAAGCTAGCTAATAACGAGGCAGATCAGCTTCTACTGGCCCCATTTCTCCCTTTATTTCTTGTTTCATTTGCTAAATGACTGATAAAAGGATCTTTTAAGTAATTCTGGTTTTGCAGAAGGGTTAAGTGGAGATCCCAGTACACCTTGATTTTTCATGTCCAGCATCACTGGAAACTCATTGTAGCTGTTGTGCCATTTCATGTGATCACTCCAGCTGCATAGCATCACTCTCTCCCTTTTGCACAGGAGATGCATGTGATCCTTACGTTGCTTGTCTTAATCTGGGTTCACGTGAGGATCCTGTTACTTGTGTAAGCCACACCAGCCCCAAGGCTGTGCAGAAGGGGCTGTCACCACAACTTATGGTGGCCCCTCAGTGTGCTCTGAGTGTGTCGGCAGACAGTCTTTCGGCAAGGTCAGGAGGCAACCAAAACTGTGGGGAACTTTGGCTGCAAATTTTTAAACCTCACTAATGAACTGACATATAACCAAGAATGTGTCTTTGTCTCCTAGCCCAGCAAACCAAGGTATCTGTGCTGCYCTGATCCTTGCTCCAGGGTTGGCCAGGCAGTCAGTGTTACTATTAAGCTATGCTTGTCTCCTTCCCCCCGCCCTGTCAGACACATCAGATATTGGCCCCTTACCCCTGACAGGCACCAGTTGTCCTATCAGGTCACTAACAGCCTGGCAAAAAGTGCTTAGCGGCATTGTTCTTCCTTCGTGATGACAAAGTGACAATGCAGTAATTGGAGGTTATATTGGGCTGTCTCTGCTCCATAGACTCTGGTGGACAGTCTAAATGTTGGTGAAAACTCTTTGGCGGGACATCAGCAAAGGCACACTGGGCATGTCTATACCATCAGGTTAGTGCCACACTTAAGAACCATTTTCACAGCCTGACACCATCACTGTCTGTATTGTTCATGTGAAGCACTCATCACAGACCTAGCTTGGAGCCACCAAGAGAAGGGAGTGGGAGGCCTCTTGGCACCTTGTCAGGCCCTAAGTTCATGCTACTGCCTGGGCAAACCAGACAGAGATAGATTCTTGTTCAACATGGCTCTTTCTCAGCCTTTCCTATGCACGTTAGGGATGCCACACAGTTTGCTAAAACTGTAATATGCTCATCTTCTTCCTATCAGTCACCTCACACTTGCCTCCAGGAAATCCACTAATTTGTGTGTGGCCTCCTATCTACCCCACACTGCTGCAGGATGAGGAAAGGAGGGCGTCTGAACTTGGGCACCCTCCAGCTCTGAAGGGCCATGCTTGCAGTTTGTGTATGAGTCATTAATCTACTCATGATGGTGACCTAGAGGTGGTCTTCTTAAAGATTTAAGGTAAACACAGCTGGAGTACCAGCTGGATGACTAGTAAGATACATAGGCAGAGAGCATGTAAGTCATGAACTTGCTGTGTTTAAGTCCTTTTGAGACCATCCCTGATGCTGCAGCACAGGCACAACCATTCATGTTAATATCTGCTGTTAGGAGGTAAGTTTTCTTTTATTGTCTTGAGATAACGGGGAAATACCATATGTAAGGGGGCAGAACCTGCCATACAAGCCTATAAGCACAGAGACATTAAGAGGAAGGCTATATCCTCTCTCCTGTCCAGGACTGACTTTCTCCCTGGCTCCCCTCTTACCTCTCCMGTGAAGACCCTTCTTAATTGTGAAACAGTGACAGCAGACAGAAAAACCTGACTCAGGGACAGAAGCACAGTGAGCAGGCTCATATTATCACAGTTAATCCTGSGCAGTTTTTCTCTGGTGAGAATCTCTGATTATTAAGCAGAGTTAAAAGCTGCTGTGGATCATTTGTGGGGTGCACAGGAGGGATCAGTTCAGTTAAGAGGGGCACTGCTTCTTCAGTCAGAATCATCCTGTAATGTCTAATGAAGGGCACAATAGTAGCTCCGATGTGGATTAGCTTCAACCCCTCTGTTAACCTGTGCTATCCCACCGAGATGATACTGCAATAAATAATCAAGCACATCAGTGCATAAACATGCCCTTTGCACTCTCCCCAGGTCTTATTCCAGCGGAGCGAGCATTGTGTATTCCACACCAGGCTAATCACAGGGAGAAAATTTACTGCGGACTGGAATCTCATCAAAGCAAACAACAGCAATCTCAATGAATTGCACCGACCCAAGTGTCTGCTTTAATCACTCACTCATGTGTTTCCTTTGGTAAAATAAAAGAAAACACAACACATGTAAACTTGATCACTCTTAAATGAACAGTTTAATCCTGGCATGGCTGTTGCTTGTCTACAGAAGGGATGGGATTGTCTTTGCAGACAGCCTTCCAGATGCTGCAGCACTGAAGTGAGTGTTGCATGGTGGAGGGTAAAAGTAAGCAAGGGAGGGCAGTGATCCTTGGCAAAAATCTGTTTGGAAGGTATCTGAGAAAAAGTCCTACTGTAAGAAGGGCAAAGTGAGCAAATGCTTTGGGAGTCAGGGAGAGTGTTACTAGTGCCACAGTGGACAAGCTCAGTAGCCTATAGCAATCATGGGCTTGGTTAATGTTGAAGGGCCACAACCCTTTTAGTTATAAAAGGAGCAATTAATCCTGTTATGCAGAGAGTTATTTAGAGAAAACAGAAGCTGCTGCCCAAGGCAATCTGCCAGATACCAGTTAGCTCTTCAGGCTGAGTGAATGCCTGCATCAAGAAATACTCCTTAGTCTAATTAGAGTTTGAAGTCCCTCTTTCCACTCTTACTCTGAGTTTTATGGTAAACTCTGAGTTTTATGGTAAAACTCTGAGTTTTATGGTAAAACTCAAAGGATTTCTGCTGAAACAGAACTCGTGCTTTGTGCTTCTGCTGTTGTAGTGATGATGCACTTCAGCTTACTCAGGTATAAGTCTGACTGCACAAATCAGTTCCATTTTCCCTCCCATCAGAAATCTCCAACATCTCAATCTTAAGGAAGCAAAAACTGAACTCCTTTTCAAAGTCTGTAATTGTCATATATATTATTTTGTTTGCTAATTTGTCCAACTTAACCACCCTTCCTCTACAAACCTGAAAATTATTTGGCTTGATTCACGATTGTGTGAATAGATTTACTCCAGGGCACTGGCATTGACTCCAGTGGTATAATCCCTGATTTATGTCCCTTGTGAGATGAGAACCAAGCTTGCCTTCTCTAGCTCTAAATCATTTTCTCACTTTCATATTGTAATATCGATCTATCCATTTCAAAGCAGTTCAGGCATTCATCTTGTTATCAGATTCTCACAGGGAGTACAAGGCTGTGTTTGGTCAATGATTTCTCAATAAATGCTCTATTTTAAAAAATAAATAAGTAAGCAAAAAGAGCAGACACACAAAAAGAATTAATCCTTAGATTTGACTACAAACAAAACTAAGTTAATAAACTGTAAAATAGAATGGAGTAATGGGGCTTCATTTCCCCATATTCCTGTTGTTTTTAATTAGTGATTTACCTTGGGATAAAGCCCCTGAATGCAGCAGAGCTTTGCTGCTTAATAAGATGCTATTGAGCAGTAAAGAGTCTTGGCTTCCCACAGTGAAGCGCTCAATGCAGAKGAGCATATGTGTCCCTTGGCCGCTTATATTAAGGAGTGAGGAATGTGTATTTAGGGAGAGTAAAAACAGTGTTCATGAGAGGTCTTCTGGTCAGCCCAACAGAACACTCTTGTTTTAACGCCTGGAGTCCTCAAATGCCCACTAGCTTTTAAAGCCATGCTTCCAAAGCACGTTCTAGAGTTAAACCATCCAAACTTGCTAGAAAGTCTCTCCCAGCAGGAGACCCAGCCTGMTGCAGATATCAAGGGTCATGTTATGGGCAGTTGGCTGGGAGGAATAAGCCAAATGGGGCATGCTGAAACACCTGACACAACACACCCAGAAAGGTTTGTTACTGACTTCAGGGGGACTGAGACTAGTGCTAGTGCACAAGTGCTCCGCTTGTGCTCATGAGCTGTATCTTATTGCCTTGGAACATGAGAAAGTGGCACAGCCCTGCCCAACCATATATAATGATTTATGGTTGCAGTGCCTAGTACACTGAAGGCTTAAAGTGCTGGTGGCTTTTCTTTCTTGCTCAGTTCTGACTTTTCTTGACTATTTGATCACGCATTATTTCATTCAATCATATGCCATTGATTTTTCTCCAGTGTTAATCCTTGCTGGTCTAGCAGTCTTTATAACATGTGGTTAATTGTTTTGTTTGTGGCCAAACCTTTAGGAGAAGACAGAAGTAGTCCTAAATATATCTGTGAGAAGATATGGAYGTAAGGATGGGGTAGAATGACTTATGCTAGTAAATTAAGCAGCACCCAGGAACCCTCTTTGATATGAAAATTTTATCTGTTGTTTTCTTAAAGTGTTAGAGCCTTCTTGGGAAAATATCTGGCCCATGCCAGCCCACACTTGCYTGCAGGATTCCCAAGCGTGGCTGGGAATTGCATCTGGAAGATTTCACAGGACATTTCCTATTCAGTTTACATCAGAATGATCTGCTCCAGATGTAGGAAGAGTTTATTATCAGGCTGTTCCACAGAAGCATTCCCAGGCATGCCTAGTTTACTACATAGCCATATCCAGTGACTTCTTGACACTCTTAACCTGTCTTCTGTTTTTTTTTTTTTTTTTTTTTTTTTTTCGTTTGGATCCTTGTAGGGAAGCTTGATGTTTGTGCAAATTCTCATTCCAACCCTGGAGGAAAAATGGCTTATTTTTCAAATGTAATGTTTAGTTCTAAGGATGTGATATACTGTAGTACATGTGCATAGACACCAGGCTTGACTGGCCTTAAATACCATAAGGATTGACCTGAACACCAACATTAGAGAACAATTAATACCATGTTTAGCAGAAACATGAAGGAAAGCCCAGCCAACTGGAGTTTGGTCAGTATGCTGGGGATGATATGTCTGTACTGGAAAGAGGTACTGTGGGTTCTTCATTAGATCCTTACCTCTTAAACACTAAATCCCATCCAAAAGGCCACATCCTCCAGTATGTAGACATCTCTGCAAGAACAGTGCAGTGTCTCCAGGGCAAGAATACCTCAGACAGTAGTGGACTGTATGTTTTATTAGCCTGTGGAATTAAATAATCCTGTGGAATTAAATAAAATGCTGAGTGAGATGGCAATCGGAATCCACCAACTAGAAGCACTAACAACAGGGAAGCTGGGTACTATTTAGACCATTTCCTTATGGTCGTAGGTTGCCACAGTGTATCTCCTAGCCGCTGTCCACAAACTCATTCCCTATCCCCAAGCTCTCAAATCCACCCCAAAGTCTGTAACGGACAAGGGAGGGAAAGCAAGTCCTCTAGCCTTTTAGGTAAGTCAGACCTATGGCAAGAGCCATACAGACCCATCTTGAGCAAAAAACTTTAATAGAGGGGCATTCTTTCACTGGCCTCTGTCTGTCAACAAGCAAATTGCAGAGCTGTCCAGAAATACTCAGTCTATCCATTTCCATTGCTTCAGTTTAAGTGAAACTGATTTCATGCTGCATTACATTTTTACACACTGCAGATGTAGTTTTAAATAGCTCTGCCATCCTCTTTGTGCTACACGCAACACACATGTTGGAAAATAAATTATTTCATTGATGTTTCTGAAAATTCTGTGGTTACAACAATGACTGCATCTTAGTAGCACCTAGTGAATAGGGTACAAAATATGATCAAAGAGCTTTAGTGATTCCTTTTCATTAGTGGGAGTAAATGCTTGGCACTGCATCAATCTTCTTCTTCTCTTCCTCTAGGAGTGCCAAGTCATTTTAAAGACACATTAAATTGCCAGAAGACTCCCAAACAAAGCCAGTCAGCCTGCTGCTCATTTGGATAAAGTTAATTACAGCAAAGATTAAAATCTGCGGTGCTTGATTGGTATTGTTGAGACTTACAGAATCACATTGTCCTTGGAGAGCTGCTTGCCAGCTCTGCTCCTCCCTTTCTTGGGTGCATGTATCTTTTCTTTGTTCTTCAAAATTATTTTTGACTCGTTCTATGCAGTATATCTGACAATGCCTCTGGGACTGGGGAGCTGTGTTGCCCAAGGGACAATGTGCTGCCCACCCTGCTCTGCTAACAAGGCCCCAAGTGGTTGAAAGCCACGTGGAGCTGCCCAACCTTTGTCAGAATTCACCATGAATTTTTTCCCCAGTTACTGTCTAGCATTAGGACATAAAGAGCTTCCAAGGCCAGCGGACAGAATATATCCTGAGGCTTATGCTAAAAAGAGAAAAGATGGACAGCCTCTTTGGGCAATCTTCTTGAAACATATCTTAGTAGTGAGCTCCAAGTATGCCACAAGGCAGAACTCTTTCTGGGTCTTTCTGACCACTAGGGGTGGACAAAGCCCAAGGATTTGGTAGCCCCGTGGCTTGTTGCCAGGCCTGCTTGAATCGACATCTACTGATGCTCATGGAGTCTTTTATGCTTATGGGCTATGGGTAGTTTTTGGATATTTTCCAAACCATTCTTAAAGAGCAGTTTAGTTACGGCCTTTAGGGTGCTTCTTGAATTTGAACTCAAAAACTTGAGTTCCCATAGGCAGAGGTTTTAGTTCATAAGGACCAAATCAGTAACAAAAATAATAACAGGTAATAAGAAGGATTTGTGATGTCAAAGACATCACAAAGGCTCTGTTTGCTCTGTCTCTGAAACKTTTGCCTCCCTGGTGGGTGGAATTGAAGCATTTTGGGGAAGTGGTTGGAGTGGAAGAGAGAGGAGACGCCTACCCTATGCTGACATTACTTCTTCAGCCTTTTATTGGATTGCTCAGGTCAAAGTGTGCAATATTACTGTGCTTTTGGAGGTCGCTGCTGCAACCAGTGTCGAAGTGGTGCAAGTGATGCTGTGCTGAAGAGAGAGATGGAAGGCAATCCGAACAGAACATTTGTGACTGAAATAATGCTGGACTGATAATGCCCAGTAGGCTAGGGAACATATACATTTCTTCTGATTTAAAAGAATAATAGTTCATTTTTTTTAAGATTTAAAAAATCTGGTCCAAAGTTTTCTGGAAATTTCCTATCAGTTCTTTGAGACTGAACTTGTGCTTCCTCTGTGCAGGAGACTAGCATGCGGTTTGGCAGAGGTACCTAATGTAACTGAGCTGAATTGGGTGAGTGGATCTCTTTGCTCTGACACAAGAAATATCAGACATCTATTTTCCTGAGGACTGACTTAGGCAATCAGACAGTCTCTAAGATTCMTAAGTAAGATTTTAAGAGAACCGGAGTGGGAAGTCTCATATTCTAAAGGCCTGGGATGAAATATGAAATAAAATATAAAAAAGCTGGATGTGTCCTTGAAACCTCCATCCAGCACTGGTTGGTTCAGGAGCACGTGGACTGAGGCATTCTATCTACCAGAGACTGTGGATCTGCCCAGGTAGGATATTGGGTCACGTGGAGACATTGCAGATCAGTATACTGGCAAGCATATATCATATCCAGTGATTTATATGTTCTAGTAAAGTTAATTTAAAGTATATTCTTGACTTAATACAGCTATTGCCCAGAAGTACTGTTCTCCTTATTCAAGGATATTGCATTGAACTTCCTCGCAGAGATTAGTTGCCTGTAAGCTCTTTMTCTTTGCATTTCCCTCAGCCATATTTAAACTGTGACTCTTCTGAGGTGACTCCACACCATGAAAGACAAATTCTGTACCTCTGAGTGCATATGAGTGTGTGCATGAGAGTGGGACTGTTCTGGGGACAGGGAATGAGAATGGAAGAAAGAGGAAACAATACAAATGCAGAATCAATTTCATGCTGCCTAAAGCTGTGCTTGTTCTTTGATGGATAGGAACACACCAGGGGATTCAGAGTATTTATTTGGCACGTATCTCTAGCCAATAGATAAAGGAAGAGCTTCTCAAAATCACTATTTTGCAGACTTTCAAAGGGAAAAGCAATGTCTAAAAGGGGAGAAAAAGAGAGCAATGCAAGATTTCTTTAAAGGRGACTTAAAGAAGCCAACTTGAAAGTGAGTGCTTAAACTGAAAGCGGTTTTCTCTGCCAACTGGTTTGCTCTTTTCTCTTTGAAAATCCATTCAGGGACTTAAAAATTGCCACTGATATTTTGCAAGACACCTCCACCCCCCCGTTCTCTCACCCTGGTCCTCCCTTGTGCATTAGGACATGAAAGTATTAAACTTCCAGGAAAAAAATAGAACTTTGAAGAGTTTCCAGGCTATTAATTTGAGGCACTATATCCTGATACAGCGACTTTAGGCTATGTGTGCTAAAGGGAGGAAGCAACCAGACATTGATAAAAAAACACTGGAAGTGGAGGTGATTAGTATCTCAGATATACMATTTTGTGAATGCTGTTACAGAAAACTGACATAGACTTCACTGAGTGGTCACTTTAGGCCTGCTGTTTAGGAGGGCATTTCTATTACATCTGCATGTCTCTATTTGGGGGTATTTGGCTTTGAGCACCTAATTCTAGAGACCTATACACCACCTACCATATGTGAAAGCTCTTCTGAAGTAAAACAGTTTAATGAGACTCTTGCACAGGCACTCCACTTCTCAACCTACATCTCATTTGGCTCACACCCTTAGCTGACCAAAACTGAGTACTACCATATCCCACTGAGAGGCAGCATATCAGCTCAGGTTGGCAGCCTTGCTAGCAAAGTTATCTGGTTTCTGCTTCACTTCAGATGACTCAGCATCTGCCTGTGGAAGTTACGGTCGATTCCTCCTTATCTCCTAGGAAAAGTCTGGACTCAGTAACATGACAGGTTTTGCTAAACCTGCAGTTGAGAGGGTCCTACATACCTTCAGCTGCCCCTTCATTTCAGGAGTGGCCATGGGACTCTAAAATCATCTTGGACTTACAACAAAACTGGAGAGATCAAAGGAGTCACTACATAGACAATGAATCTTGCTGGCAAATGGAGGCTTTTCACTTTATTCTTCCTTTCTCCCCATTCTAGATCTGTAAGTGGTAATAAACTGTGAATATCAAACCTTGTTTTGCGAAGTTCTTTGATCCACAGATGGAAGGTTATATAAATGCAAAGCACTATCATTATTTATAAGGAATGTACAGTCTACAGCTCCTTGCAATCTGGTGCCGTGGAAATAAACAGGAAGGCACAAATTTAGCATGATGACTTCACTACCGGATCTAATAAGATGCAGAGACAGGCTAGGAAGACATAAACCTCTTTGAACACATGACAATGTGGTACCGGTAATTAGTAAATATAGGAATAATTATGAAAAAGTGAATGAAAAAAAGAAACTGATGTGCTGGATTCATAGGCAATGAAAATCAATCTGACTGCTCATAGTGCAGCAATCTCTGGCAATTTGCATGAGTTTAATTTTCCTTATTCTTATTTCCTGAGAAGTGTGTGTCTTTGAGGTTGACTRCTTTCCTTGAAGGTGTAAATGAATRCAGTTAAAACAATTCCCTTAAAACCTGTGTTGACTTACAGTGCTATGTATTTTGTGTGGTCAGGATGGGAAAGTATTTTAATTTAATGCTAGGTTGGAAGTTTCAGAAACTGAAATCCAGGAGTTGAGTAAAGAGGAACAGGTGGGAATACAGTCGTTTCTCCTTTGTAAAAAATGAAGGCACAAACGCCCATGCTTCTACCTGGCCTTTGGGAGCAATTATTCCCTTCCTGTCTGGCCAATGCAGTGGGGACCACCTCTTCTCTCKTTTGACCTTTTTAGTTCCCACTGAGCTGGCACAGTCTGGAAAGGGGAATACAATCTCTCCAGCAGTCTGGCTCAGCTATTCCCTGAGGAGATCCCAAGATGAATAAGGAAGGGAGCTCTCCAAATGTTCATTCACTCCTTGGTTTCTGTGGGGCTCAGATGGAGCTGAATTTTCTTGTTTTCGGGTATTAGAGATCCAAGCTCAGACCAGATGTCAGCCAAAAGCATCTTGTGGTCAACTAGTTTTCAGGCCTGCTCAATGGCCCAGTGGTAGAAGCCTGTAGAAGCAGAGGTAGATGAGCAGCTGCACAAAAGCCATCACATTTTGTGTTCTGGCTCCAGTGTCCTGCAGAGCACACTGAGCAGCTTTGGGCAGCTGGCTGAAGCACAGGGACTTAGAAACCTCCAAGCATTAGCCCAATTTTAAAAGCACACCTTTAGCACACCTTTGCTTAACGTTGGGAGATGGGCTTTTAAAGGTGACATCAGACCGAAAGGTCAAAGGCCTTGAATACGAGGCTTGTTTATGTTTATTGCTTAGATAGGTAGGCATCTGGGCATTTTGTGATTGTGAAATCTTACTCATTTCATGCTAAGTTCTGTTGTCTGGGTGTTAAACAAAGCTGCGTTTAGCATATTTTTTTCGAGGATGAGGGGACAACTGACTCTCAGGAGCTTCTGGCTGGAGCTCAGCCTGGGAGAAGGATGTGGGAGAAGGTTCTTGAGCCCCTGCACCATTCCTCCCTCCAAGAGAAGCGCTGCACTCTCAGAGGTGAGGGAAGTAGTTGGAAGTTCAGCAAAATTTATAACTTTGTCTGCTGCTTTTCAGCACAGGGAGCATTAAGATAAGTTACACGTYTCTAAATGTAACTTATCTTATCTCTAGATGTAGCTTATCTTAGCGTAACCCGACCTTAAGAACTGACAAGAGGATAGATATAGAACATGAAGTTCTGAAGAACGCTTGGTCTATGGGTACTGATGGAGTTATGACCAATCTTGTATGTTACTCTTTTGGGCATATACTATGGCCAGTCATTTGTAGGGATATTGAGTGGTGTATTTCACAAATATCTTTGGACAATGCTTGGGCTGGGTTTTTGTTATAAGTTTTATAAAAGAGTTCGTCTTGCTTTTCATAAAAGTACATATTCTGTAGACTTTTGTTATGCTCTAGAGCAAAGAATCAACCATACATGCAGAGAGGAGTTATTTTGCCAAGTGTTTCAAAACATAGGGTTTTGGGGATATATTCCAAAAAAAATCAAAACAAAAAAAAACTTCTTTGATCCTTGAATGCTCTTTCTTTCTCCTTTCTTGAGTAGAGGACTAGCTGCTAGTATTCCCAAGAGTTTCTTATACACTATGTACATTGTACTGTACATATGTTGTATTTTCTGTGAAAGTACTTGCATCTTACGGCCTTTCGAGTAGACGGATAGATCCAATAACTTCTCAGTGAAATGTGGACTCTTGTCTCTTAGGGCCTTCTGGACGGCTTCCAAAGTCTTGACTGTTCACAGACAGTTCTGGTTAACTCTTCAGTTTCCTTCAGCAGTAAATGGTACCATAGCTGCTTATGCAGAGAAAGGATGTAGTCAGCTACAGCTGATGTCTCTGTGTGCAACAGAAGGGCTACACCAAAAGGTCCTGCCTCATCCAGAGCTGGACATCTGAACTGGCAGGAACCAGAGAGAGTGGCAGATGCTGTGTATAAGGCTGATCAATGCCCTGCCTGCAAAGTGCTGGACTTCGCTTCCACAGGCCTCCAGCTCAGTATTCTCAAATAGCCATGAGCTTCTTCAAAAGCAGAGAGAGAAAAAATATATAACTCTGCGGGTGACTTCCACACCTGATTGGGCCTCATGGAGGGGAGCACCTGCAGGACGTGGTTTTCAGCACACGTTTTCCTGCTTGCCAACATGGAGCAAGCTGAAATGAGAAAGATTTGCATTCTGAATCTCTGTTTATTGCTGGTAAACAAACCCAACAATAGAGAATGGGGAGAACTGGGAAGAAATGCAGGGTATCTTGATGTCCTCTGGCATATACAAAGGTTGAATATTCAGCAGGGTAACAAACTCCAGGGAACAGCTTTTCCATGATTGTTCTTATACCTGGGCAAACTGCTTTATCATATGCTAAAGGCAGGTTCATGGAAACATGGTGGCAGCTGCAGCACTTTGTGAGAGGGTAGGAATCCCAGGGTGCTTTACATTTTTCCCTGACCCTGCATAATTTTCCCTGGAGTCCAGCCATCTGCACTAGCACAGCTAGAAGGATGCATTTTACTGCTGATAAATTCAGTACTCCTTTTACTACGCAGGGCTGAATCCCAACTCTGCTGATCTCAGCAGGAGATCAGAGACCCCTTTTTTAGGGACAATGTGAGCAGGAAAGCATGTCAGCCTGCTCACATCCAAGGGAGAGGACAGCAGTGCAAGATTTGTCTATCAGCCAGGACTAAGTGGTTGCCCAAGGATTTCTTTGGCTTTATAGACATTTTTGGTGCAGATTCTGTTTCAGTCACTCTCATTCTATCGCTACTACTGAGAGGCTATTGAGTAAATGGTGACTCCTCCATCCCCCTCCACCCCCAGATCTCTTTTTGTTGACTACATCTTTCAGACTTTTTCAGGTTATCTGCTAATCTCCTTGCAGTCACTATTGAGTCAAGCTAAACATATGCTCCTTTAATTTTCCCTTGTAAATCAAATCCTCTGCCTCTTTCATCTTTTTTACTGCTCTTCTCTGAACTTTCTTCACTTCAGGCATGTTTCTAACTGTTTGATGCTGAAAGTAGAATATAATCCCTCTGCTCTGGGTGTGCCTAACCTGGAAAGGGCTATTACCTCCTGCAGAAAACGACTTATTGCTACAACAGTTATAAACTGCTGCCCTTCCTGTTTCCAGCTTCTGCTGTTGCAAATTTGTCAATTAACTTTCCATGAAGATGTCTAAAAACCAGAGATCAAATATGCATACAACTAACCCCAAAAGATACTACCATCTCTCTCTCTCTCTCTCTTTTTTTCCCCCCACTCTTCATCATCTGATCAAAACTCTTCTCTCATACTCCTTGCCAGAAGGCTATTTGCTTTACCATGTGTGGCTGGTAAGAGCTCTGAGGGACTATTACTGACCTGGCCATGTGCTGCAGGAGCCTGGTGCTTTGGGCACACGTATATCAGAGCTACCTCACTGGAACAACCAGAGATGTGGCTGAGGCAAAGAGAATCCCTTTGCAGTCTCCCTAGCCTCTTCTGTGTCCTCCACAACTTGAGCTAGCAAGTGCTCTCATCCTATGAGGTCTCCTTTTCACCAGCTGATAAATGCAGGCATGGATAGAGTGAAATTGCCTTCTCCAGGACTTCCACTGCACTTTGGCCAGTGACAGTACTCAGTCCCATCATGCTGCCAGCACTAGCAAGGGAGTCTGGATGAGGAGGAAGATGGGCTTGTATTTGATTGCAGAGATTCATTTCCTCTGTAACAGCCACAGCCTGACTGTAAAGGCCAAAGTTCCACTGGATTTTTGTCATATCATATTTCTTGGCTTGCTTGTGCATGAATTGACTACCTGGCATTCCTTCAGTTCTACTGTTTTCTAATTTTTCCTCCCTCAGAATATGTGTTTCAGATCACTTTTTTTTTTTTTCCTTCGGCAGTTGCCCTGCATTTTTTTACCTGTGATGGAACTCATTTCTTTTTCATTGCAGATTGCAGTCTCTTCAGGTTTGCTAGTCTTCTCCCTCTGTCTCTCCCCAATTCACTACTTAAAGCACTTGTGACTTCATGATAAAAAGGGGTGAAACATAAATGACTAAGTAGAAGTTTCCAGGACATCAGTAGAACAATGAAACAAAGATTTTCTTTGTTGTACACTGAGCAGCATTATCATAACATGAAGCCCTGGATCCTGAGGTACCATCATGGGCTGTTGATGATGGAATGATATCTCTTTCTGTGGGACTGTTCAACTGTAGCTTGTCTTCTTAAGCTATATGGAATGTTTTTCTCCATAAGGTAAATGCTTCTAATTAATGCTCTTTTGAATGGACCCACAAAGCCTACCAGGTCAGAACTGGGACCCTACTATTTGAAAAAGCCTTCTGCAGCAGGCTGAATGATTGTTTGAAAGCTTAGTTTTCTGACTAAATGTATCTGCTGCTGATGTTTTGACAGCTTTCAAGTCAAAATAGCATTTACAAATATCCATGTCTCTTAATCCAAAAGCTTTATGCATGGCTGTATCTCCAGCAAATATTCTCTGCAAGTTATGGTTGCAATTAATTGCTTTTTTGTGAGGCTCATGCCCCTGATAAAAAGTAGTGGTAGGTGGAGCTCTTTCAAGTCTGTCTCGAAGGCAATTTGAAATGATTCATTTTGTAGTCCAAATGTTTGTCCCTGAGCCTACCGTTAAGCTTCAGAACTCACATTCCAGCTACATTCCCGCTAATACTAACACAAACAGCCCCCCAGCAACTCTTGGATCCAAGATCTCCCAGCCAGCTGGACAAATAATGTGCCTGCTGCCTAAGTGTGTTTTGGCTGTACAGCCTGACGGGTGATGCTACATCTCAGAAAGTGCAGGTGACGTGTGTGTATGCAATGTACCACACAGGAGATGGGACAGTACAGCTATTTCTGTGGCCAGAATTGAAGCAGAAGATGTAAAATTCCTGAAAAATGGATATACGATTGGAAAAAAACAAAAAGCTGCTTATTAACAGTCACATCATATGTCATGTTTCATGGACAAGACTGAACTACAGGGACAAGAACGTTATTGAGATAGAGTGATAGGATTTATTTTCTAAATGGCATCAAACAGTTCTTGCAGGACTTTCAGTCCGTGAACTGGCCATTACTATCTGTATAAATGCACACATATGCGGAGGCACATGCAAAAATTTTGAGCTGTATATACTCWCATGTAAAACAAGCTGATTAATCCATCTGATCATAGAAAGCAGAAGTTTCTTGTCCTGTTCCTCTATTTTCATTTTACTGTAAAGAAGTGTCTGAAAAACTTGAGTGTCTTGATACTTTTCAGTAACCTCAAGGATCTGAATCACATAAATCTCAGTGAGTAACAAAGTGCTGTGTAGACTCCATGGGACTATAGTTTTGGAACAGCAGAGCCTAGGCACAACAACCTACATATGATTCTGTGCATTTGGAAAAAGATGAAATAGAACTATAAGGTTTCATCAAAGCAACTATTAGTGTTTTATAAAGATCAAGATGGAAGTGCCTTGTGTGTTTTGTGTCTGTAAATGAATTATTTGCATTGTGGTRCTGACTGCTTATATGTTGGCTATTGTCCCAGGTGTTGTTCAAAGACAATATTGAAGAGGAACCCCAGCTGTTGAAGTACCAGCACATCCTTAGCACGGCCTTGAAGATTCTCTGATTTCTCTGCTAATGGTATTGCATGTTAACCTGTATGTTGTATCCACAATCCCATTAGCAGAGTGAGGCTGAATCTGTTTCTCTTTGCAGCAAATCAAATCTGCCTTAGCAGTGTCAGAAGTAATATTAAGTAAATGTCTATCGCCCCTTCTGCCTGTGACAGAGCACCCTGTTGCAGCTGAATTCCAGACAAAGACAAAAAAACGTGGAAAAGAAAAAGAAAAGATGAAGAGAAAAGGAAAATTAGCTCCTGTTTCCTGCATTACAGTTCAGATTACATTGATAAATCAATCTACCTGCTATAGAAATATGCAACCCTCTGTGAAATGAGGGGATTTGTATTTGGTGCAAATGGGCCTGAATCTGGGTCCGCATTCCTGGATTGCTTTAAGAGATTTCTCTGTAGTTGCAGTGCTTAGCACACATTGGTAGCAGAATAGGCATGTCCCTTGCTTCAAGAATTGGGGCTGTCTGGGGAAGGCTGAATGGAATAATTGATTTTTTATCAGACACAATAATGGGGGATAATGGAAAAAGAGCACAGAAGAAGAAAGGCCTGGGAATTGTGGTAATGCAACGGGGAGCAATCCTTTGGGGGAAAATCATATCAACTGAAATAGAAGGAAAATATAGGCTTTCCTGTCCTTCAGGTTTCTTGTAATAGCAAAATGAAGAGGAGAAAAGCAAATATTAAGGGATGAATACAGCCAGATTTTCTCATTCACTCCACTTGCAGATTAACCCTCTAATGTCATGTGTAACTGAGAATAAAATGGCATGTCCTTCTTCTCTTTTAATTTTTGGGTGAAGAACCTGTAATGCCCCTGAAATAAGTGCAGTTCAACAGCTTCAAGGCTGGCAATAGAGAAGAAACAGGGCTAACAGATCTGGATTTGGGATGGACATAGGGTCTGGAATGGATCACTTGCAGCATGATCTGTTATTAGAGTCCCAGAAAAAAATGAAGCTCCTTTTGAGAAATGTTTGAAGAAAGCACAAAAAAAAAAAAAAACAAACAAACAAAAAAAAAACCCACCAAACAAAAAGAAACATTTGCATAAAATCAGGAAAACTTAGCAAAATCATCTGGTGATTTCCCTATCTCCCATCTCTGCCAGTTGTGGATAGTTTCTGTTGGGTCTTCAGCTAYATCCTTCCTTGAGCCTCCTCTCTGTTGTTTGTCTTGCCTACATTTTTTCACTAGCTTGTGTAGGGCCAGTGGTGCACTGAGAAAGGGGAAATGTGTAATGAGCACCTCAYTGTGCAAAGAAGGAGGGGGGTGGTTTTCTTCTCAGATAGTTTGCACGGCACRAAGTGGCTATGATGCTGTACATGACATTTTTCAATGTACTAATCCCTATAAACCTGGGGCAAGGCGAAAATCAGGCTTCCAGCCTCATCTGCACAGCAGTAGCATGGGGAGACTCCTTGGGCTGGCACTGCAGCAGTGGCTGAGCAAGAAGGGTGGTTTGACAACACTCCTCCATATGGACATGCGCCACACACATTGTGCTGTGACTCAGAAGCACAAGCTCTGGCCAGGCAAACATGGGCAGCTATTATGCAAACTGCAGCTTTGCACAGCCCCTGTAAACACACCTCAACCCTGACTCTGAAGCTGGCTTTTTGCCACCACTCTGTTAATAATGCCTTGATCCTGACCTGCAGCAAGCCTGGCTGTTTGAGCCTTTGATGATTCTGGTTTCAATGATTCCATGAGGYTTTACAAGCTATTCCCTTCTAGCAGTTACACCTCTGCTCCCCATAGTACATTTTTTATATTTATCTATACTACAGCCCCTTTCAGTCTCCCAGGGCACAAAGATAACTATCTTTCCCAGGGGAACCTATTACACAGTTTAACACATTATCATTGCCTGCTGAAGTTTTCTTATACTTTCTAAAATAAATTCTTCCTATTAATTTCTTCCTCTGTCCCTTATTATGCTTCTCTTCTTCCTAGTAATATCGCTTTCCCTCTTTTGTGCCTGCCTACCTGCCAGCAATTATCCTATTTATTTTTAGTCATTGCTTACTGAAGTGATACATACTTTGCTCTTTTTATCCTTCCTTGTAATTAGATGTCTCCATTCTGGTAATCAATATATATTGCTCTGTCAATAGATCTTGGGTATTGCAGTGCCCAGAGCTGAAAATACGGATTTAAGAGGAGCACCTATAGACATGAGCAGGGCTTGCTATTTCATAGCATACACACTGCTTCTGTGTGTGTAGAAGGGTATTTCATTCTTTGGACAAAGTCAGATGCAACTTGCCCTCCATTATAATCCCTAGTCATTTTTCAGTGTTACAGCTCTCTCTTTCTCATTAAGCACCTGCAATTTGGACTCTTTTCTCCCTTATCTCCTCTGTGTCTTCCATTCTCTCTCTCTCTCTCTCTCTTTTTTTTTTTTTTTTCTTTTTTTTCTCCAAGCTGAATGTTTCATTTCGGTAATTTCTTCCCATTGTTTCATTTTTTCCAGTTTCCACTTTATAATTTCTCCTCCTTCTTTGCTGCCTTCGAATGCAGGCTCTCACATATTATCTCTTCATTCCTCCAAACTGCTTCAGACTTTTCATGAAAATACTCATTGAAGTGGAACAAACAATGACAAGGTTACTACAACTGCTCAATGCTTCCCATACTGGGCACATACCACCAGCCATGGACTACAGCCAGCATTCAAGCTCAATCATATCCATATCTATGCCCTCTTGAATCTGTTCTGCCACTGTAAGGATCCACAAGATGCATTTCTACCCACCCTGTAAGGAGGGTATTTTGTTGAACATCTGTTCGTTTTCCATTCTCCACCACCACCTGTTAACAGCTATCAGAAAAGCAAGCCAGCCTGCCATGGTGTGCCTAGTCATTTCACATTACTCCTAAACCTCTCCATTCCCCTTTTGGCAGCTCACCAGCTTTGCTTGTGCTCCTCATCTTTGCTTTGTAGAATTTCTCTCCAAAACCATTCCCATTTCCCCATGCACCAATATACATGCATTTCATCCTTAACCTACTGTGTACACAGCCCTGCCAGGTTCCTCTCCAAGCTCACCACAGTTTTTAGGACCAGAGCCTCAGCTGCKGTAAATTGTCAAATTGCCATAGAAATCAATTGAGCTATATGTGATTTGTTCACCAGCTGGGCAACTGGCTTGGATTTTATGAAAGACCATGTGCCTGGGCTGCAAATAGGACACTAAACATCCCTAGAGCTGAGYGAGCTTGGAGAGCCGAGGAGCAGAAATAAAAGGTATTGCAGGGTAAAAGTGAGTCCTAGCAGCCAGATAAACTGTAGGTGGGCCACAMAGGATGGAGAAAACCCTCAGCAGGGGCTTGTACACTCTGAGCAAGCCAATGCTGTGCTCCCTGCACTGCTCCCTCTGCTCCTTACTCTGATGCTGCATGTGGTCGTTCCTTACACAAGCTCTTTTTCTAAGCACTGGGTCACCTCCTATTTGCCTGTATTACAGAAGTGCCTTGGAGCTGTACCCAGGCAGAAAGACTCGTACTTTGTGAGTGCTGTAACTGCACAAAGAGGTAGTCCCTGACCCCAAACCTTATCCCAGATATCTGCACACTGCCTGTCACAAGTGGATAAAGGCAGAGAGGAGTACTATGGAAAAATAAAACAGAGCATAGTCAGCTTGCTAGGCTGTGATTCTAGCCTTAAAATGCTGTGAAACCTGCCTCTGTGGGTAATTCTGTCTGACTGTCTCCTTTCCTCAGGTCCCATTTTTTCATGTTACCTTTTTTTTTCCCCCCTTTTCTTTTTTTCCTCCTGAACACAACAAACCCAGAGGGATTTATTACTCAAAATGATACAGTGAAAATAAGGCTGTGATGCTGATCTCACATTTGCTGCAACAAGCTCAATCCCAGCATGTGTGTATATTTCTTTGTGTCAGCCCCTCTCTTTGCCCGTTTGGCCTCCTGGGATTTGCAAGCAGAGGTGGTATCTATCAAAACTCAGAGCGAACTTTTTCTAGCATAATATCTTAGTGCTTTAGATTTTGTACAGCACTGAGCAGGAGAACAACTCACTTCTCATCTTGCTCATAGGAGCTACTGTAACAAAAATAAGCCATAATCCATATTTAAATCAGCACCAAACTGCATATGGAAGTGACAAAGAATTACGGTATTTTAAACACCTCTGCAAGGCAAAGCTTCATGACAATGGTAATTTTCCATGACGGGCCATCATGCTTAACCAAGGTGTTTCCGAAGGGCTGGCCAGACTTCATTTATGTCTAAAAATTTAGTTACCCTCAAGGAAGATGGTAATAAGCATCTGTGAATATCCCTGTGTACTACTTTTCTTCAGGGAGGAGAATGGAAAGCTGGAAAAGATACCAAAGCRAAGACATTCTAAAAACATTTGTCAGGGCAGTCTAGTGAATAACCTAGCTGCTGTTTCTGAAACCCTGTGACTACTCAGCAAGAACTCAAAATTATTCAAGTTATTCTAGCTTAAGTGAGCAAGTTGAGCCACAGTAACTCCCTGTTTGCCTTCTATTAGCTCAGGACAAAGTGTCCTTGCTCACTAAGCTCTGCTCTCCTCAATGTGCTACAAGCCCAGTGTATTTATCTGGTCACTACTGAGGTGCAACTGATGCCTGGTGACCTGCTAAGCTGGTCCTGTTGGGAAACTATACATATCTCCCCCTGGAAAGGAGCTTTCTCTGCTCACCTTTAAGAAATGCTTTGCACTTGAGACAGAGTAAAGCTGAGACTTCTAGCCATCATTAGGAAAGCACTGAGGCATATAAGCTGTTGGGCTGTTGGTCATTTGGACAGCCCCCAAGAGGTATTTGTGTGGACGGAGGGTGAGAAATGCGCCTTACACAACATATGTAAATGGCAACCAATTTTTCTTTCTTTTTTTTTTTTTTCCCCTCCTGAGTGCAAAAGGCCTATAAAACAATTAGAGCTTAAAATTGGACTCCTGGCAGAGAATGAGAGAGGGAGTTTATGCCTTGTTAAGTGTAATCAGTCTGGTGATAAGGGGACAATTTCAGCTGTGTGAGATATAATTACATCATAAACTCCACATTACAAACAGGGCAAGCAGAGGTGAAGAGGTAAAGAGGGAATCAACTATGATGCCCTTTGGGGGACGTGGCAAAGGAGACCTTCCTGGACTCCATTTCCCAAAGAAACTGAATTGGGAGCTGGAATTTTGCACAGGGAAAGGCATCCCCCAGTGCTTGTACATGCCCTTCTCCCACAAGCTGCAAAGGATGCCTTGCTGTGGTCACACCTGAGGTTTCACAGCTGCCAGCTGGAATGGGATGTTACTTTGGGCAAGTTAAATATTAATCATGTTTCAGAAGACAGTCATTTCTTTGTGGCCTGAAGCAGGTGTCTGCTGCCATAATGCTAGCTGAATGGAGCATAAAAACCGGTTAAAAAAAAAAAAAAAAAAAAAAAAAAAAAATTCAAAGCCTGTCTGCTGGGAGATAGACAGCAGCAAAGCTCAGCTCCCCACCAAAGAGAATGTGGGTGCCCAACAAGATGTGGATATTACGGTTCAGAGCAGAATTTCATGCCTGCCTCCAGGGCTCATAAGCCAGGTGTGGTTGTCACACAGTCCCTCCCCTGCATGCAGGTATGCCACGATGGAGCTGGCAATAGGATTGACTAACCCTTGGTCAGGCTTTGGCAAGCCCAGGATGGGAGTGTGTCCCAGARACGCTGCTCAGAGCAGACTCGTCTGCTTGGGTTTTGCCAAGAAAACYTTTCCTTTTGAAATGAGGGAGACTATGGAACACAAGAAAAGCATGGTGCAGGAACATGGATGATAGTTTGAAAACAGCTTTTGGAAATTTAAGATTTCTCCATTTGAGGGGTTGAATTCTTGACAAAATATGAAAATCATGGGATATCCTTATTTTATAGTTTTCTCTCTACAAAACCACTTGTTAACACTTGTATCAGAAACTGTGGTCTCCATAACATTTCTATTGCTTAAGAGCCGTATTTTAGACTATAGAAATGTCCCTGGTTCTGGCATTAGGAGTTTTAGCCTTTACTTGTCACTGACGTGCTGCATTATATTAGATAAATCACTTAACCTTTCTGTGACATCTGTAAAATGAGGATGATAATCATATTTGCTTACTTCACAAAAGTGTTAGAAGGATGAATTATCACTGTTTTTATAGCCATTTATATCTCTCTCTCTGGGGCAAAGACTGCTTTTTTTTTTTTTTCCCTTCTCTGCTCATGCAACAACATTGGAGTCCTGTTCTGTAATGGAAATTCTTATGTATTATGATGATACRAAAATATAAAAATTAAATATAGCATTTGAAAATGTAGCAAACAGTGTTTGCACGTGTAGCAGTACAGTAAGTTAGATTAAAAGAACAGGAACTYCTTTCTTTTGGTGCTAAAGAAATGAACAGTTAGGTATAGTGGTAGTATCCTTAAATATAACTCTATCTCAAAGCAGAACATTATAAGCCTCCTCTGGMAACCAGTCTTCTGTAAAGGACAGAGAAAAATGATTAATGTTTGTACAGTTTCATGAGTAGATTATTATTATTATGTAGGTTAGAGTGCTTGGAGGCTTTAGACGAGATCAAGTTGCAATGAGAACGATATAAGCCTGAAACTGGAAGTTGCCCTCACCCTAAAGAGCTTCAGGGTAAAAGAGACAAAGCATGCCAAGGGAAGCAGAGATCAAGGACATATAGCAAGTCAGTGCCAGAGACAGTGATCCCCAGGCTGACATTCTTTCRAGTCACTAACTTGCCACACTCATGTCTTGGACTCTGTTTGGTTATGCTCATGTGCAGTCCTTGTCTTGAAAGTCACCCTCGTTGTCATGGAATAGGTCTTTTTTCCCCAAGAATGAGCATGAAAATGCCCAAAYTGGCTACTACGGAGACTATGTGGGCAAGCAAGGAAAGAGAAAACTGGGGAAGCTAAAACTGGCTTCCCAAAGATGAAAGAACTGGCTTCCAGTGATGGAACTGTCCATCAACTAGCAATAGCCCGAGTAGTCTCAGGTCAGGCTGATGCTTGACCTTGATGCTGCTTTTAATGGACRGACTTCTGCATATCTCTCAGGCCTGATGCAGTCACAAGTAAAGAGCTCTCAGCACTCACTGGCATATTGCATTTAGGAAGACTAGTTAGTCCTTGGTGCAGTCTGCAAGGAGAGATTTAAGTTGTAAGTGACTTAACACTGCTTTACAGAATGTCTGTGGGTGGTGCCCTGCTGCCAATCATTACAGGCTGCCCAGGGAGGTTGTGGAGTCTCYTTCTCTGGAGGTCTTCCAACCCCGCTTGAGCGCGATCCTGTGCCACATACCCTAGGTGACCCTGCATGTGCAGGGGGGTTGGACTACATGATCTATAATAAAGGTCTCTTCCAACTGATTCTATGATTCTTTGATTCATAACTATAGAAACAAAAGCAGACAGATCATAGCCTAACAGGCCCATAACCACACCATTACTGCAGTGGGATACATGGTCAGATGAAGGGGAGAACAGAAGAGCCTTTCTGCTCTGTCTTAAGCCAAAGCACAAAGCAGGGCTAGCCTGTAGGATCTTYTCACCGAGGTTGTAGTTTAGGACCATGCTCCCTGCCGGGTAACCAGCCACTATGGAAGAATATGGTATGATGATGAACCCTGCCTAGGCCTTTCATCACACTGAATCATGAGAGTGTTGGGATAGAAATGAAGTCTGAGTCTACTAGAGGGAGAAGCAGAGATCGAGCAGTCTGTCATTGTAGAGATTGTCTGCAGTCCTGCCTAATCTCCAGGTAGGCTCAAACTGCCAGGGATGTGCCAGGAGGAGTGGGGAGCATTGTCAGTCCACATACGATTTCCCATCCTGCCACCCTTTTACAAAGAACATCTGTTAACAGAGAGTTTGGGGGGAAATATTTGTAGTTGGGTGCATGGGGAAGAAGGAAAAAAAAAAAAAAAAGACAGAAAAAAAAAAGAAAGCAGCCAAAACTAGGCCGAGTGTAACAGCACAATATTTTTGTCACCATTAGCCCTTGTCCAGATGAGATAGCTTAGCTTGGCAGGCTGCACTTTTTGATTTGGGACCAAATCATCAGCAGAGTGTGCATAGCACAAAAATTCCAGGAGCATCCCAAGCCAGGCTCTGTGTGCTGGAAGAGGTAGCAGGGTCTGCTGCATGCCTTTTGCTACGGACTATCAGCAACTGGCAGAGCGTAATAAACACGACAGCCTCAAGGAAGCCAGAAGATATATGGGGACATCTCTGAGAATGTGCTTGAATCAAGACCAGAGACCCCTGCTTCTTGTGCTCCCCAAACTGTCTCTTCCATAAGAGAAAAGAAAAAGAAATCTCTCTCTCTCTCTCTCTCTTTTTTTTTTTTTTTTTTTTTTTTTAAGATATAATCTGGAGAAGAGCTGAGAAAGTTGAAATTGACCATTACTGTGGGAAGAGAATAAAGAGAAAAATTATGGCTCGCAGTCCTGACAGAGACATTTCCTGGTAGGAGATAAGTGTCTGTGCATTTCAGATAACTTCGCAGAGAAAGTAAGTGCTATCAAAGCTCACTGGAGAAAATCTTAAAGACTAGGATGGCAGTACTGCTGACTCTTCAGGGGAAACAGATATGTTCATTGCCTGAACTTGCATATATGACCAGCTTTCCTCCTCATGCTTTCAAAGTCTTACTACTGGAGCACTGAGAACTTGATCTTTTCACTTTGCAGCCTCCAACAAAATTTGTCATGCAAGAGGTGATGCCTGCAGGAGCAGAGCTGAATCTGCCAGTAATGCCGTTACGCTCCCTGCACTGTTGTCTGTGGTGAGGAATCACTGGATGATACAATCAGTCCTAGTTCAACATGCAACCCACAGTCAACTCTTTTTCTGTTTTCTAAGCACTTTGTCATATCATCTAAGAACACTTGGTGCTCATTTGACATGTATTCCCAAGTCCTCTTCATCTTACACCCAGATAAAAGTAGACATATTGCTTTGGTTTTAATTGCTAAAAGAATCTGCTTTTGGTCTGAAACAACAGCCTCATAAAATCCTTAAAAAAAATCCCAGCTGTGTCAAAGAAATGACAACAGACTGAAACAAAGACTTTATAATGGAGTGACTCTTCCAATCAATTGGTGTGTGTTAATTAATTAATTGCTGCAGTTGCAATGACATTCCCACTGGCTGAGTAATCAGGAAATCAGCCACCTGAGGTTCTTAGGGAGTTAATTGCCTTAAACTTTGTTAAAGCAGAACGATAATTCCATTTTAAAAATGCCATCAGTGCACACTTCTTGTCTTTTGGGATATTGTAAAGCAATTCTTCATTTTCAGAGGAAAATCCTTTAGAGTTTTCCTTGAAACAATGGAGTAATAGAGACAGATGAGGCAAAGAAACAGGGAGCAAACTGTGAAATATAAGTTCTGTATTTTCTGAAACAGGAGCTGTGCTGGTGAATTTGAAATGCCCTGAAGCATTTTCCTAAATTGCAATGTCCACTAGATCCTTGTCCTTTCTCAGGCAGTTTCTGTCTAGCAGGGAGTGGAGTTTTCAYAGTTTTGCTGAATCTCTGAGTTACTCATCTCTCTTAAGTCTCACAGGGAAATCCTTTCATCCTGTTTCCCAGCCTGATTTTATCTTAAAGAAGCATTGGTAGAAACGAGAGAACTCTTCTCGGAAGTGCAGAAACCCTTCCTTCTCTGCTTTTCAGAACTACCTGTTTCTCAGATAATGTTGAACTTGCTGCATTTTAGACTTCCCTCCTGACTGAGCTCTCTCAGCCCTTTGGAGGAAACCGGTGCTGTCAGTGGAAGAGGGTATTTTTGGACAGAACTCCTGCAGGCTTCTCTTTGAGGAGGCAAGTCCAAGGCTTTGAAAGATGTCAGTCTGTYCAGAGGCAAAGGTAGCCCTATCCCAGAAGTGGCAAATTACCTGTCAGATGAATGACAGCAAAGCTTGTCCTATGTTTAGCTGCCTGCCACTCCAGCTGCTTGTTCCTCGTGCTTTCAGCACACATCCTGCTGCTTGCTGCTTGCTTGTGTGCAGCTACAACAGTGCAGTCTTCTCCAGCTTTGCACATTTGCTTCTTTTGTCCATGCCTTCAATTTATATACTGCAAAATTTGAATTCCTCACCACACAATGGAGGGAGGAAAAGAAAGAAATTCCAGCTCATCCTTCACACTCTGAAAACTTCCTATCTAGAACCTCCCARAAAACTTTTTCTTGCTATTTATAACAAAGAGGAACAGAGGAAAACAATGAACTGGAATCAAGAAACTGAAGGACGTAGCTTTTCCTCTCTGAAGTTCATCAAATGAGGATCAGAATAAGCATATATAGAAGAAACAGACATTGAGGACTCAATTATAGCATTTTCCACCATTTTCATTATACTGGTTCAACAGTGGTTGGGTTTGTTTTCTCTCATAATATCCTAGTTCTTAGAACTAGTTCTACTATACTAGAATATCAGAGTTTATTAAAAATGAAAAGAGGGCCTAGCCATTCAGACAATGGGGATAAGCTAGATACTGTAAGCCCTACAGTCTCAGAAAAGAGAATATAAACAAGAAAGATTCTTTTTTTTTTAGCCCAAAGGTTTTATAGAGCCAAATTCATAAACTTCTTATTGCTTGAGGCCAGCAGTACAGCTTTTAGTGTAAGGCCTTGTTATTCCCTTTCCTTATCATCATGAAGAGTTTCTGGTCTCAGAGTGCCTTTTGAGGAGGTTACAAGGGCTCAGTGGGTCAGAGCGTTGCAGTTCTGACAAGGATTTTCAGCAAAGAACACCAGAGCTGTTAGATGTGAACAGCCATTTGTCCCTTCTATCTTATCTATCAATAACTTTGTTTGTGAGATCATACACATATTATTAAATATAAATACAAACCCCAGGCACACATTTTTATCCTTAAGTAATAAAATCTAATAGAAGAATTTACAGTCATGAGCTATAAAGCAATAATAGTTGTAAAATCATTTAGCAGGGTTCAAATACAGGTGAAAAGAGAAGTTCAGAAGTTCAGCATCTAGATACATTTCCTGGCAGTTTCCTATGACAAACAGCAAATCCCCTATTGACATGGTACCTGTAATGAAAGCCCAGAACTGTGTTTCAGCTATTTTGCTTATATTTTTGAGGTCATAGTTTGTTCAGTTTTATAATTTTTCATGTGCACTTTCTACATGTCAGGTTATTCATAAGAATGATTGTGAGAACTGCTAGAAAAGGAGATTGCATGGAAAGCAAGAATCCAGTCTTCTGTATGTTGCTTTTCCAGTCTAGTGAAGAGGACGTCCCTACTTTCTKCTTGGAACATTAAATACATAGCACAGGACAGATGGGCACATTGGTATTACAAGTAGGGAAATGGGTGATGGAAGTAGGACTGAACACTATTTTTTATTGTCATCTAACCCCTCTCCGAGTAGATAGGTTGTCATGAAATGCTTGGAAGTATATAGCCTATGCTGCAGTTTCTGTCTTTTCTAGCATAACAACTAGTAACTACTGCTTACTGCTTGTAGCCATTATTAATTAGGCAATGACTTTGTTGGATGTCTTCATCATGGTGAAATAAAAAAAAACTCCTTTCTCCTTCCAGACTCTCTTCCCATGCTTCTGACACTTGCTAGTTTAAGAAGCAGAAGAGTGAAAGCAAATAAAATCTAGGCCTCAGCAATCACATGAAGCACATGTAATTGGGCTGACTCTACACTCCAGGTCCCTCTTCACTTAGTGTGCCTGCCCACAGGCTGTGTGCACTGTGAGGAGAACCACGTAGGAAACCCCAGTCGTTGGCTTTGCTTCTTCTGCAGCATTACTTAACATCCCACCTGAACTTTGCCTTCATGATGAAGGCAGATAATCAGTTATAAGGCTGCTCACTGGATAAGGAGATAACTTTGCCCTATGCTTCATTTCGTAATTATATTTTTTAGAAAGCCATGATTAGAAGGTGTGAGAGCTACTTATGTGCAAAATGTATTTTCTTGCAATAAAAAAGGACTCCATCTCTTCAGGGAACCAATCTCAGCTAGAGAGATTGGTTAGCAGAAAGGAGATAGTTCTGATAAGCTTAGCATAAGAATTTTATAGTTTCTTAGTCCTTGGCACTTTTTAACTTCATTAACCTTTGCAATCTAAACCACTTACAGGGAATCAGAGCCGTGTTCCCAAACAGGCTCCACTTATTGGTTAATTTGAAGAAATATTGCCTCTTCCTCAATACCAGTCGAGCACTCATTGGCTTTTCTTGTGGAGGCGAGAGGCTCCCTGTCAAAATAGCGTGCACAAAAGGTACCTAAATAGCATATGCCATTACTGAAACAGGTCAACATTTTTTTGTGATATTTCCACAAATCGCAGACCACTGCTGTGCAAGGGGCAGGCAGCCAAAGAGCTAATCCTGCAGCAAACTCTCCATTAGTCCTTCCATGCATACAAATGCTTTGCTGTTGCCCACATAATACCCTGCACTAATSGAGCATGAGGGAAACAAGTTGACCAGAGCTGCTGCTATTAAAAATTTCTCACCAAGCTTTTTGTTTTGTTCTAAAGAATGATGTTTAAATATCAGATAAAACTTTAGTTCTGGAGATAGTTAAATATATGAACAATTTAAATCTATTTTGCCTCTTTTGTTCCTCTGCCTCTCTTTAAAGTTGTTCTTTCTCTTTCCTCCTTATGCCTGGTGCCCTCTCCTGCTTCCTTTAGTTTTAACTCCTGGCATGAATTGTTTTTCCTCGGGGATAAAGCACAGAGAGCAAGCAAAAGAGTTTTTCTTCAGTTTCTCCCCGTACTTCAGTCAACACAGTCCTCCCCTGAGAGTTTATATACAGTCTTGCACACAGAGATATGGTGTTGGAAGATTAAGCTTGCAATGCCTACTCCTTTTTTTGTTGTTAGGCAAAGGCAACGTTTCAGCTGCCTGGAAGGTCTCAGTCCCTGCCTTGGTGTGCCATGCTCCATGAGGCAGCAGTGCTCCTGGCTGCAGCACTCTCCTCCATGGAGCTGTTTTTGGAGAGGTGTGTTGGTTGCAACCAACTGCTGGTTTCAGAGGATCACTGCCTATCTGGGGTGGGGGCATTATATCTGATGTATCAGCATAAAATCTAAAGCAGATGGTTTCCTGAGCAAAGACCCCAATTTTCAGGCCGTTCACAATTTTCAGTTCATTGTGCTGGCACCTAACCATACTGGTGCCAGCACAACCGTGCTCGTGCAGAACTACTGAGAGTCGAGATCTGTATTCAAGAACTGGATTCTCCTCATGACAATGTGCTTCCTCACAGTCACTCTCTACTAGTGTTTTTGCCCTTTTTCACTCATGTATGCCTTTTTCTTCTTTRAGTAAAATGTTTCCAGTGTCTAAAAGATCTCTCGATGCAGATGGAAGCCCAAATATTATACAGTGGAAGAGAAAAGATGGGCAAAACCATCCAAGATCTGTATCTCCCTGGGATGACCAGGGTCTCATTTCCTGTGGGAATGGCTTCTCTCACTGAGTGCTGCTTAGATGAGGCACCTGGGAGCAAAGAGTTCCTGCAGCTTCATAAACAGTGAAGAGGAAGCGCTGAATACACCATTGCTTACACATCAGGGCAAATGTTTGTAGAACAAATTTAGCACTGACTCAAAAAGATTAGCAATGGGTTGCAGCATTTAATCCACATCTTTGCTGTCCCCCAGTACATCATGAATCAGTGAGCGAGCTGTTGATAGCACAAGTGATCAGACCTTACCAGCTCAGCAATAGTTCCCTTATCATTGTGGACATTAGAACCTGCACAAGGAGATCAGCCACACGGGCCAGGCTGACGATGTTATTGTAAAGACCTGTGGGAGCTTTAGTTCCTAATGTGGTGTATGTCATGAACAAGGAGACAGCACACTGGCAAAGAAAAAGACAAGAGCGTGTTATGGATGTGAAAGCAGATATCTAATCCCCTTATTTGCAAGGCTTATTGTGGTGGATTCAAAGCAAGCAATTTGCAATATGTCAAGTTAACCTAGGAAAATTAGTTCTCTACGAATATAGTGGAGACTCTCTATAGCATGGTGTAGAGCACTTAAAATTGAATTCAGCCCTTTGCAAGACCAGTTGAGAGCACTTGAAGTTATATCTAATATGTGGGGTAAGCTCCAGCCACAGCATCTCTAGGAGTTCTGGTCTCCTGGTACTTTTAAAATATCAAGAAAATGAATGAAAATAGCAGCAAGCTTAAAGCAAATACTAAACCTTGATAAAATACTGCTGTTTCATAAGAAATTGAAAGCATTTTTCCCTTCCTTCATTAAAGAGGGCAACACTACTTTGTTTATTTCACAGGCACAGAAACCAACGATGGAGAGTCGTTTGACTGCTCACACTATATTCTTTGCTCTGGAAAGCAAAGGAGGATTAGTATGGTAACGTTTTTCACTGATCCCTGAAATCACTTGTTCCCACTGAAACATTTCAGGGTTAAACTGTCTTATGAGCCACCTTATTTTTCCTTATTTAGCTCCAACCTCCCTTTCAGCCTTGCCAGCACCCCTGACTGGTTTATGACCTTCCTCAAATAACGTCTTAGAACTCTGGAGCTGTTAAGAGCCATCATATAATTGTAAATGAGTTAAATTGGTTAGGATTCTAATTACTGCTAAATGACTTGATTGTTTCATACAGATAGCAGGGAGGTCTCTTCGCTCCCATCCTATCTGTACACTGTGGGACTGGCGTCATATAGCAGATGGCTGATAAAGAAAATGCAAAGGCAGCTGGCTTGTCTGGTCAGTGGGATACCTCTGTCCATTCTGTGGAGCTACCTAGCCTTTTTATCCATTCCAATCAATTTGGGACACTTGGGGATATTTGGGATGCTCCAGGACCAAAGCATGGATCTTATGTTCTCCCTTCCACTCTGTCATACTCTCCAGCCATGGCAAAAGTCCACATCATTTGCATTTTCAACCCTGTTTCTTAATACCCAGGCACTGGCAACGAGCTTTCAGCACAGCTCCATGTGGAGTGTGTGGCAGAAGTCAGTGCTCCATTACACCTTCTAATTTTCATCTGCTGAGAGGGAGCTGGAGGTCCTCATGAGCTGTTCCCAGAGATTAAAGCCTAGGTGGTACTGGACATGAGTTCTCTTACGACAAAGAGCTACTTGTTCCCATTTCTAGCCAGAATAATGAGCAAAGTGGGGTCATGATGGAGTTCCCATCAGTGCTGTGGACTGATTCACCAAACTTCTGTATGACTGTTGTTCCTTGGTAAGTGCTTTGCCTCATCAGCAGAGATATTGAGGTACAGCATCTGTGGAAAGGCAGGATCAACTTGGGCCAAGCTGTGTTGCTATTTGTTTCTTGGCATGTACGACACACAGATGTATTGCATACCATTTCTGATTCCACTCAGGAGCAAATACCAGACTGAACAGCCTTTCATAGATGGCAGAAAAATCCAGCTGCAGGGTAACATATAGTAAAATATATATTTTGCAAAAGAAAATTCCAACATTCAGATTTTTTTTTTTTTTAATGGGCCAATGGCATTTGTGTCTGGCATGTGGATATTGATACTGTAGTGGGCAGTGCCACCATTGCTTAGAGCAAGAGGTATGAAAAGTAAGATGAAAAATACCCCATAATGGGATAAATGGGTCAAGGCTTAGATTAAACAGTATTACCAAAGCAGCACTGATTTTGAGAGGTGTTTCAGGGCAGGAGAAGAGCGTGCATTTGCCAAGTTCAGCAATAGGAAAGCAACAGTGCTACCTTCAGTTAATGAACATCCTCATGCTGTCATCATCAGGGGCACAGGCTTTACGCTTCCCAGCTAATAAGAGGACATGAGGTTGCAGTGAGCATTTAATGAAGTTCCTACCTAATATGTTGCTTCTATCTGAGTTTGGCTTTGAGCTTCAGGATTTTTTTTTTCTAGTATTAGAACAAAACTCAGGGGTTTTAAAACCATTCCTGCCTGGAAAAAAAAAAATAAAAAGAAACAATTAGCAGAGTCTTGCAGGACAGCTAGCATTCACACAGTGTGGTGGCATTCAGTTGTGATGTTGCAGGATGTGGCAAGAGAAATCCTTTTAATCACAAAGCCAGAGCAGAGCATTGCTTTCTCCCTTCAGATTTTCATATGACCAGGTGTAAGAATGAAAGAAGTAATCCCTTGGAAGGACTTGTAGCTGCACCTGCAGCAACATTTAATAGGATGGAAATATATGGGAAACATCTGCGATTGTGTCAGATTTTTAACCCCAAACTGGACAAATGGAGCCTCCCTGAGCAAGACTAGCCTGAAAGGACTTTGCCTTGCCTTTGCTTAGATTTTGCAAGCAATAAATTTGCTTTGTTGTCCCCTTGCTGTGTGTTAACTCCTTAGTGCTCCCATGAGGTTCTGCTTGAAATGTCAGAGGTCTATTTATGGAAACTGCAGATTTATAGAAGAATTTGCAGAAAACCCTGAAAATGTCCAAGTGGTTTCCAGATACTTTGATTATTTTCTTCATTGAGACAGCTCTTTGTGGAGAAAATGTGAGCTGAAACAAGTATGTATTTAAGAGAGCACAGGAGTGGGTTTTAGTTCACTGGTTGATCAGTGAATCTCTTGGCACCTGGCAAACGTTGCCCTCCATTTACAGGGATCCTTGCCCACCACGTTGTGCCAAAAATGAGACTGCTGTAAAGGGAACTCAGCATCCAAACAGCATAAAATGTATCTGTATTTGTGTATGTAGATGACTTTCCTGGCAAAACTTGGCCTGCCTTTCTGTAGAAAAATGTTGTTGATGTGAGAATCCTTCCCAATATTACCATGAGTCCTCTTCCCAGCCTGAAGCTTGGCTCTTTGGTGAATGGCTTCCCTGAACAGGCAGATGACATGACACAAATATGAACCTGTTAAGAACAGTCGGTTACTTCTCCATTGGAGTGCAGACAGAGTAATTTGCATCCTTTAATAGCTATGTGCCTGCTACTTAGCTCTTGGACATGATGCTTGCCGGCATTTCCAGAGAAACTTTCCTTTTCCTAAGCTTATCTACATGATTTCTGTTGCATGTTCCCTGGAGAGCAGGATACAGGTGGCCAACCTGAGGTTTGAGGCACAAGATCCTGCAGAAATTAGCCAAGGGAAAAAGAACTTTGGCCCCCATTCAGAACTAAACGTATTCTAGTCACCAAAATAGTGATTTCTGCTTCCATTGTATTTAGGTAGTAAAAACCTTTATTTTAAACAGGGAAATGCCAACCTATCCAACATTTTCCTCTTTTTTTTTTTTTTAAGTTGACCTTTACTGGCAGACACATCTCATAATTGCAAGGAGAAATTTTATTCACTTCAAATAAAAGTGCTAAATGGGGTAAGAGATCGTGTATGTGCAACACTGTAAAAGTCCAGTTAATTGTCTGCTCTTTCTTGCTCCACACTGGTGGGGTAGGACCCCACCTGAGAAAAGGAGAGGAGTTAATAGCTCAGGTGCATTCCTTGAGCAAGTGCAAGTGCATCTAAATGTTTTTTTCTGTCAGACTGCTGCTTTGCATTGGCCGAAAACAGATAGATCAGCTGTTACAGCAGTTTACCAAGAGTTTACATTTAACACAACCAGTCCCCCATACTCCAGGACCCTCTCAAGCTGTGGAAAAGTCTAGAAGTACAATTTGGATATTTATGAGCTGGTCGAAGAGGTCCTACCCATGGGAGAAGTAATCCATTTTGATTATGTTTGATAATTTTATTATTTAACATCTCCACTCCTACCTCTTTCACTAGGAACTTGTAATGAGCTCTGCAAGCTATATTTAGATTAGAAAGATGGCTTTTTGCTGCCAGCAAAAGAGAAAAAAGTCTTCATGAATTTCTTCTCTACTTCTAGAAARTATTTTCCTGCTAGAGAAATACTGGCACCCCTAGGGAATTGCCCTTTACTGGAGACGGTGAGAGGTTCTGGAAGCAGGAGGCAAGCAAATCACTTATTTTATCAGTTATATTTTGTAGCTTGGTATGTTTGTACAGTGAATACATATTTTGCATAAATTCAATAGCTGATGCTGTGCTTTTTTTATCATGGACTGCTRTTTTTTATAGCTGCTCTTTTAAGTGTCAGCACTGAGCATTTGTTGGTGTCATCATTTGCACTTTACATTGCTCTGTGCACTGGTATGACTGCTCAAAAGCTTTGTACTGTGACAGGGATGTCACAGTTATTTGGGAGAGACAGAGCCACACTTGGAGCATTTTTCACTCTTTGCATGSTCACATTTATGGCATTTATAAAATTCTATGCAATTTTATGGYATTTGTAAAATACAGTGGTTTTATGGCACTTGGGAAGTGCTGTGATTTCAATGAAAAATGGACTACCCATACTTCAGTGGGAGAATTTTCCAGTGCCATGGAGGTAAAAAAAAAACCAAAACTTTCTGAGTGCAGCAGAAAACTCTTTTGAGGATGGCAGCAATTAGAGTGTTTTCTGCCTTTGGCATGTAAGTGATTATTCTTTTTGTGGTAAACAGAGTGTTTGCTGCTTTGCATGATATGTATGAGGAAACAGTGGAGCAAGAAAATCTCTGTAGTTAAGAATTTTAATAAAGCAGAACCTCAAGGAAATTATATATTTATATTTGCATGCATATAAACATCAGAACTGATGTTCTAAAGGCTGCTAAGTCCCTTAATTCAATAACAATAAAATGTACCTCTGTGCAAAGGACCAGAGAAGGGGCTATGGGGCTTGTCTCTCCTTAGTATCTTTCACATTWATTTGTCCCTGTTTGCAAGATACTAATGCTCCTGTTTGTCAGAACTAAGCAGGAGTGTCATTAAATACTGCAGTCATTTTTATTCTTTGCAGATGTCTAACCTCCAGTAACGATGTACAACTCCCCCCACCTCCCCTCCCCTTCTTGCGGCCTTCACTCTTAGCCATTATTGGCAAAAAACACAGAGAGGGGCTGAAGAGGTGAGATTTGTTAGAGCTKCTAATTAGCTGATGCCATCACATTAGAATTACAATCCAATTCCTTGGAGGGCTCTGGAGCCTCCTCTCCACAGATCTGAGACACGTGCCAAATTTACCACTAGAAAACAGGGGTAGATTGTTAGTGCTGATACCCTCCAGTTACCTTGCTGAACAGTCTGTCAGAGGGGGGGTGKGTTTAACTGCCTTCCCTGTAATTAAAGAGTTTCCTTTTAAGACTTTTTCCTTAAAGATTCCTGAACTAATTCAATTGAATGTGAAATTTGATAAGGGAGATTTTCTGTCGAGAGCTTCTCAGTTTGGGAGGAAGGGAAAAATAAGTGCAGCTCTGCCGACGATGAAATGATGAAATTCAATTAGACTTGAGCTACCACTGATTGTTTAGATTTCTTTTGTGTTTATCTTTTAATTAAGCCATCCTTACCTGCTTTTTTTTTTTTTTTTTTTAAGTCTTCTTTCGCTACTTGTGATTCAAGGGAAGCTAGTCTGTGAGCCTGAATGAAAATGTCTAACATTGCATCTCTTTATCATGCTGGATGGTGAAGACAGCCTTCTAAGAAGGTAAGCATTGTTAACATATATATATATTTACATATAACATAATTTATATATATGTTATCATAAGGACAATATCCACACTATGCCTGACTTAGACATTGCAGAACCAAAGGCATAGTTTCCTGGACACAGAGGAAAACTTGAGCTGCTTGGGTTCTGTATTCAGTCTCACTATATATTGGTACACCACTGCAGGCTACCATGAGGTACCTGGCAATAAACTGTTGATGGACCTTAGATGTAGGAGTTGTTACATCATTTACTCATCAGGCCATAGGCCCTAAGCTTTTGCTGCCCTTCAGAAGACTGGATCTACAGCTTTTGTACGGAGGAAGAAGGTAATCCCCTKTCAGGCTGGGTCACAGTACAGCTAGAAAACTAAATGTTATGGTGTGAGGGCAGCAAACATGGAAAAGCCTAACCATGGCCTAATGGTCTGGGAGAAGAGGCTGGGATTTGTCTCCCTGGTCAGCATCACCCCATGCACAAGCACAACACAAGATTATTTTGTTTCTGGTAAATACTTACACCAACAAAGAATAATTGCATAATTGTAAGATTTCCTGGGCTGATGCCGTGACTTGCAATAGATCCTGTAAGAGCTGAGAATATTTGGCTTTCCATATGAAGAACTCATTTTCATAGCTCTTTCAGCATGAGTACATATTTAACTTTATTAAAGCAGCATTTCTAAGGTAGCTGAGCTAAGCAAAAAAAAAAAAAAAAAAAAAAAAAAAAAAAAGAAGATGCCGCCATACACAATGTTCTGTTGTTTACCTAAGGACAGCAGCTTTTATATTGGAGAACGATAAATTGCCTGGGATGATATTAAGTCTTGGAACATTCTGCTAATGCAGGCCTGTGCTTACATAATTCCCAGCATAACATCAAAGGCCCTCTGCCTGTACTTTTATTCAGTGAGTAGGTGTTAAGAGTTTTTTTGCAACATACATCACTCCCTGCCTCTGGCCAAGATAATGGATATTTTCCTATTGATATCAATAACGGCTGAACCAGCCTTACCATCTCTACTGGAGCCATTCCTGGCACCCAATTACAGGGGAAGGTTTTTGTAAGGTATAGATCATAACTCAGTGGTTGCCAAATTGCACCCTGAATTTTGTAACTGTTTATATGAATATGGTTGTTCTGTAAGCAGTTTGTGGATTTAGGAGGGCCAGAAGTTCTTTATGACATCTGTAAAGTATTGGGCCATTTTGGAATATTTGAGTCTGAAAATGGATTTGCTTGTCACATATGACAGCTTGCATTCACATGCAGACTTCAGTCAGTCCGCAAACACTGTGGGTGAAAACTGGGAGGACTGTAACTCCCCAGGAATGCAGGTGTTTGTGTAGGATGGGGAGAGGCTCTGGATGTTTATTCTGCACAAGCCACRTGGATGAGGCCAAAGCAAACACTTTGCAGATATAAAGGAAAGAACATTCTCAGTCATGGAGTTCGGGAGACATCGCACTGGAAAATGATGCCAAGGAGAGAAACAGAGGCTACTGCTGAGCAGTGATAGCATGTCCAGTTGTTTAGCTCACTATGGCTTGATTATATTATCTCCAAATGTTTTTTCTTCCCTTCAGGATCAAATTCCATTGAATGCATAGGCTGGAAGGACTTATTGAAAAACAGGCCTTAGGTAGGACTCTTTTTGTTTGTTTTGGTCTTTGCTATTTCTTGTGAACTTTCTCTCCTTCTGCCTGCTCTAAAGTATTCCTAGCCCACTGGGCTCTCTATAGCGTTTCACCTGGGGATATCTGAGCCCCACAGACTTATGTCTCAGGTGAGGAAGTGTACCCCCCATAGTACAGATAGTACTGGGGCACAGGGTGGCAAAGTCTAGCAGCGTTCCTGAGCTTTGCCTGCCACTATCAGAGATTCTGAGGTTCTTATTTTTGTAAGCACCCAGTGCCAAATACAGCAYGATGTCACCATCAGGCCAAGTGCACAGAAAAGGGGCCTCGTGTTAGTTAAACCCACAGTGTCACTAATTCTGAGTGACAGAAGATACAGGTATCTTAGGATACCTGTAGGGGMTGAGCCTGTCCCTCATCATGTCTCAGACCAAATCTTAGCCACCAGCTCTTTACTAGACAGCCCCATTGCCACCCACCCATCCTTGCTCCATAAAGCAAGACCCTCCAGGGAGAGACCCTCCAGACTTTCTTCCCTAACCCTCCAGCACAGTCTCCTGATTCATTCAGCCTTGATCTCCCGCTCATGCAGTTATTCTTGCTGTTTTCTCTCTCTTCTTCCTGGACAGTCTCCAGATACAATCCTCTCCCCAACTCACCTCCCATGAGGAATCTGATCCTCCTGTTAATCTTAAGGAGGTGTCTGTGCTCTCCCAATTCCACAATCAACACAGTAAGGCAAACAGAAATGAGGAAAAACAGGCTGCTGTGGCTATCTTGATATCCTAGGCAATGGATTGTGTGTAGCAAACCAAGAATGATGCCTGTATGGCAAATCATGCTTAGCCATCAGAGCATCAATTCCCTGGGGAATTTAATTGCTSTAATATGGAGAATAGAGAATAAATCTGTGTAAACTGATGCTCTTCAAAGTCTTATATCTTGGCCAGACAATTGTAGTTGGCAACAGTGAAAATAAAGAGCATGACTGAAAGAAAAGAAAGAAAAGAACTTGCATGTGTCCACGTCAAATTTCCAGTTCCTGTTCCAAAACCTGTTCTTTTTTAAGAAGGTACCAGATTTTGCCGCCATGAGCAAAGCAACACATTTTTCCCAGCTTCCTTTTCAGAGATGACTGAACTTTTTAGATCTACAAAATTGGCCTGAGGCACACAAATAACACAGGAAAATGTAAGCTTGAAAGTTAAAAGTCACTGAAATTAAAAGTGCCTGAGAGCAGGGGAATTGAACTGAGGAGGGCTGGATACACTGCCCTGTTAAATGCCATCAGTAAAGAATCATCCAAGCACCTATAATGTAGGCTGCTCTTTGAGACTTGTTGGTGGGAGGTCTTTTCCCTGATTATAAATAGGGAAGAGCTTGGGAATCATATGCTTTCTAGAACCTCAGCACCCTCATCCTGTATAGTGCTCTTCTATTACTCCAAGCAAACAGAGGGGAACTGCCTGTGAGCAGCTCCCTGCACCAGGAATCATTTCATGGCATTAAGGAGGTGCTTTGCACTGCCTGGGAATGTGGTGGAAAAGCCAGTGCCCCTATTCCTGTCTGGATAACCCCAATAACTTCATACAGAATGGCCCCAAATTCAGGGTAGCAAAAAGAGATTAGCAAGGCAAGGGAATAAAGCAAGAGCAGCAGGAGTATTTTTTATATTAATACATTAATCCCTTTYATAGCATTTATAGTATCAGATCTGTCCAGTGGTTAAGTACATCCCTCATATCTTTGGGTCTTCCATAATGTGCAAGAACCTACAATCATTGTGGAAGGTGCTGATATGCCAGGAACTTTTGGGGACTAGGCTGGCAGAGCCTACAGATGATGGACAAGAAAATAAAGCCGGATATGGAAAGATGAGCAAGATTTACATGTGCCACTGCTCTCATTCTGTACTGGAAAATGCCACTGCGGAAGCTACATGTGGGCATCTCTGTGTGACCTTGTAAATCTAAAAGCCTAGAGGCTGGATGAGCTCGTTAGCGGAGGGCACCAGAGGAAGGTTTATTTTTTACACTGTTCTCACACTGACAGCTTCATAGAGAAATGGATCCACAAATACAAATGGCTCATGATTTCACATAGCACTATTGTGACTTTTTGTCATTTATTTCAGAGCTAAGCAAAGTCTGGCCAAAACATTGATGCCTGCTTGCCCATCACGTATTGCAGCTTCTGGCCCAACGGTGAAATCTGAGTTTGTCTAATGTTTATTAATATTTAAAAAGCAATGTGTAGCTCAGCACAGTCATGTTTGACTTTTCAAAACATCAAATAACATAGTGCTGCTAGTGTATTTTTGCAGTCTGTACTACAAGTTTTTAAGATATCAAGGTTTTTAAGGAATCACTTTTATATGCAGTGTAAATTAAATAGGTGAAGCCCATAAAAAGAATCTAGCACAGCTGAATGTGGGATATGTGATGGGGCTAATGTGCTCCCTCTTGAGCCTCATGTCTCCAGCCAGGAGACAGCCTCTTTTCAGTGGTGGACAGCGATAGGACTAGAGGAAACAGATACAAACTGATGCATCAAAAGTTCCACAGGAACTGAAGGAAAAATTCTTAACGGTGAGGGTGGCAGAGCACTGGAACAGGTTGCCAAGAGGGAGTGTGGAGTCTCCTTCTCTGAAGATCTTCCAAAGCTGCTTGGACACTGTCCTGTGCCATGTGCTCTAGGTCACCCTGCATGTGCAGGSGGTTTGGACTAGATCTCTAAAGGTCCCTTCTGACCTTAACGATTCTGTGATTCTATGATTTGGGAGCTAAAAGAAAGAAAAGGAGGAATAGCAAGGCTTCTGAAGGCCTGGAGTGGAAAATCACTGAGAAGCAAGGTGATATTGCTGCGGGCCCCTAAATGTTTTCTTAGCTTTGACAGACACAAACAGAGCAAAAGGTACCATGGCAGAGTCAGGAATGTGTTTCCTGGAGGAAGAAAAGTGTTAAATTGGCTTTTCCTGTTGTTGAGAAGCAGACGAAATGCCTCTCTCTGCTTTTAGAAGCATTCAAAGCCATTAAAAAGCTGACAAGGCCTGGGGCCTGAAAGGCTGTAAATAGCAACATGTATCGAAGATTCTGAAGGATTCAGTGAATTGCTTCCCCGTAAACTGGACCGCAGCTGTGTGACAAAGTGGAGGAAAGAGGTGGCAAAGAAAGCGATTAGTGGAGAGCTCTGAAATGCAGAAGAGGCAGCTACTATGAATTCCTGGCATGTAGTTACTGGCCAACACTTTTTAATTCTTAACAGGCTGTGGATCATTCAGGTGGTCATCATGTACTACTTGATGTGCTGGTTCCAGGGTAACGGTCAGAGGCCCAGTGCCAAAGCAAGCTGTCCTATGAGGGGATATTCACCACCTGCAATGCTTATGAAAACATCTAAGTATTGAATTCCTTGCTGCTCCCAGGTGAGTTTTCTTTTTTTCTTTTTTTCTTTTTTTTTTTTTTGATATAATACAAAAACTTTTAGGATTTCCTTTTAAAGCACTTAATCTGAAATTGCTGTGTGGTTTTGACATCAGGTTCATTTTTGACCACTCTGAAAGCTTTTCAGAAACTCCCAGCTTCAAGGAGCTGGAATAAAAGGCATTTTTCCTTCCTGCCCTTTTCATACTGCTGGGTTTCAGGAGGGCAAGGGTGAGTTGTTATTGCTAGTCACCTGAAAACAATGTTAAACTCTGTAGGTATTGCTGGACAGGCACTGTAAATGATGGATTTGGGCAAAATCAAGAAAGTGCAAAACATCATGGGAGTGGGTTAAAAACTGGCCCAGGGATAGGGTARGTGTGCATTAAGGCAATCAAAGAAGAAATGCAGCTAGAAGCCAAACTTTTCCAGGCTGGATCAAAAGTCATCTGAATTATTCTACTAACAGGTATATTTTGGATCTGGTCCTTATTTATATTCAGTCTTTTGGGGTCATTCTCCCACAGATGGGCAGACTTTGGTTCATCTGATCCCTAAGCTACCGGGGGCAACATTTTCTGGTTCTGAAACAAAAATATAGCAAAACAGGGAAGGGAGAGGGGCATAGCAAATAAGAGAAGGTGCTTAGGCATGTACTCTGGACTAAGAGGAGAAATAAGGTAATAAAGGAAGGATACTTTGCAGTTTCCAGCAAAGATTAAGACAGAGCATAAGAGTGGGAAAAGGACAGCCAGCTTGGTAAACAGGTATACAGAACTAGATATTTAGCTGCTTTAAATCACAACTTTTTCTTTGGTCTAAGGTTTTCACTGTGTTCCTGTTTGGATGTACAGAGCAGACAGCACATAGGTATAGAGGGCATACAGCATCCCCTCTGCACGCTGTCTCTCTGAGGTAAGAACATGTGTAACCCTATTTTTTTAAAAAAAGAAATCCTCAAAAGCATATAGACCCCTTCACATTCCAAATCTTTTCTCACTGCCACCACAAAACAGGAGCAATTCAGTACTGTGGTACTGTTAAAAGCTATGAAATGYCAAAACTCCATCTAAGGGGAAAGATTCCCCGACACCTTCATCATTAGGCATTGATCAAAAAATGATTTGCAGCAAGTTTTCCACATGAATTTTCTAAATAAGAGTCAGGTAACCTCTCAGTCCAGTGTTTATATGTGGAGCCCTTTTWAAGTGCAGCTTTCTTCTCCTGCACTGGTACTCTCTTCTCCTTCAGTAGCACACACTCTGCTCCCTCTGCTAGGTACATGATATGCTAGCAAAGCTGGTCCCAACTCCACTGACTTGCTGTGCTCTCCATCCCCTTCTCCCCAATGCATTATTTACTATCCCCTTTGGACTTTGTCCTAGGTTCCACCCTCTTGATTGGAGCTAATTTACGATGGTTCTCGGACCTTGGTCATCCATCTAATTGTTTTTAATCCAACTGAGAATTTTGCCCTCAATATCTATGTCCCAGAGGGATTTACAAAGAAAGATTAAGGACACTAGATAGCTATGTGAATTAGTCTGACTTAGTTCTAAGTGACTTAGAAYAAGTCAGAGCAGTCTGAGGGCTCTAAGGTGTCTATGGTGTGCAAACATTATCGGCAGGATTGTGTCTTCCTTGTGCTTGAAGAGGACTAATTCCCCTGAAATTGGTGGCCTGGGTCACACAGAACAGTCAGTTTGAAAACAAAAAAAACAGGGTCATAATGAGGGAGGAAGAATTGTTCAGCTTATAAGGGGTTTTGTGGAGGATTAAAGGATGAAACTCATACGGAAAATGTAAGCTGAATGTCATGGAGAGCACTGAAATTGTGGAGGGGTCACCCCAGAGCAGGGGCTGTAAGCTTTGTCATTTGAGTCATTTAGAACCAAATAAGGCAAAAACTTTCAGCATCTACAGTAAATAATGGTCCTTCATTTTTGTCAAGGACTAGGATGGCACTGATTTCTGTGATACTATTAGACTAATGCAACCTGATCCACAGGACTTCAGCAAAAACCTTTCAGGATGTCCAGTGATAGGGAATGTGCAGCTCCATGCTGTCATTTCTTGTTGTCGTTGCCTTGGAGAAGTTATTCAGATCTGCTAAAGGAACAAAATGTTATTGTTACCAGATTGGAGCTGAAGGTCTCTGCCAGACCCTTTGGTTAGAAATTATAGGCATGCTTTCATTCGAGAAATGGGATGAAGCTACTAARATGAATTCAAGATGTTTCTAGCTGGGACAAATGTAGCACAATTGTAGGGTGATTAGATGGAGCGGTTCATTCTGAAGCAGCACAGGTAGCAAAGCACCAGAGATGAAAAATCTGACTCCTTTTTTCAGCCACCTTCTCAGAGAGGTGAATCGCTTATGCTCTCTTCCCCACCAGCATATGCTCTCTGTCCCTGCTTTTCAAAGGATAGACAAAAAAGTCTGCTTTATAAAGAGTTTCCAGAAGTTCAGAGGAAAACAGCTATGTAAATGTTAATTACAGTTTGATGATTATAGTTCAATGGTTATTCTTGTGACTACCTCAGACCATTAATCTGAAGTTAGAATTAAACCACAAATGCATTATTATGGGTAAGTCTTATTAAAGTGGTCAAATGACTCATTTCTCTGATGACCTTTTGCCGGGCAAGTTTCAGATATTATTCCCAAAGAAATATTTTAAGCGTTAATATGGAATTTAGGAGGCCCCAAAAGCTGTGTGTGCYGAACCTGGCATTTTCTGAAAACAGAGCTCAGAACAGTGCATAAGTTGGATCCTAGAGATTAACACAGGCATGAAACAAGGGAGCTTTTTATTTTATTTTATTTTTCCCTTGCTTTGATTATAGGTATTGGATGCAGGAAAAGGGAAAGTTGCCAGTTTCTGACAAGATGAGATGCAACTTGGAAGTCCAGGAGATGCCAGAAACTGCCACAATAGTTTGTTCTACCAGCTCCTCAAAATAAATTTACAAATATTATGAAAAATAAACTGAAAATATCAAGCCCTAGGCKTAGGTGGATTTATATGGGTGGAGAAGATACACATATTCTGAAACTTGGAACTGCAGTTTGGTGGTGGATTCTGAAACTTCATAACCAAAGAGAAAAAACAAGAAAATTTTTCTGAATCAAACTATGTAAGTATTGATACTATTTGTGAAAAAAAAAAAGAATTCTAAGGTATATAAAGGAAAAGCAAATAAAAGTTTTTGATTTTTTCTGAATAAAAATTRTCAGGTTTATTGAGCAGCTCTCCTTCTGGTTGCTCTGTCTCAAAACAGGGCTTCTAGATGATCTCATGTGTATTCCCTCAATGTGAGGCAGTGCTTCCAGATCCTGGTACTACCAATCATCTTTCACATCTTTTGTCAGAATTATGCCTCATTTTCTTTAGAAGCTTGCAGAGCCWCAGCTGTGTGGAAGATACCTGTTGCACTGAGACAATTTACAATCTAGAAACTGCATGAATGCATGGACTTCACCCAAATTGTAAACTTAAGTGTGAACAYGTTTCTCTCCATAAAATGCGCTCAGGGCACTTGCTGTAAAGGTGCACAAGGTGAATACCATAACTAATTCTTGTTATTTTTAATCAGTTACATCCTTTAACTTCTGAACTGAGCTGAGGTTTAGCCCTTTGTCTGGCTAGACCATGTTTCAGATGTTAGGCAAGATGCTGGGGATGAAGAGGACATAGACTAAAGATTCTAGCAGAAAGGTGCAAAATGACACAGTACATTAGATTTCTGCTGAATTGTTTCAGTTTAGAGAAATGAAAGCTCTTCAGGCGAAGGTTTTGTCTCTTTTCCCGTTCTTCCTCCCCAGATGTCTGGAAGGGGGACCACATTTTAAAGGTTTTGCTCAGTAGCTTTCCCTGTCAGTATGCAATATGTACTGTGCTCACAAGACTGAAGAAGGCGTAACCCTTTAAATAATRCTTTCCAGTTATGCTCCCTGTGAAAGCTGGTGGAAGCAGAACTAGACCCTGAATAAGCAGGAGAAGCAGCCATATGTTGGACGGAGATGAACATTATGGAAATGATAAGACTTACAGACATTTGGTATGTGGGTAGGCCAATCTCATTATTGATCTACAATTAAACCAAATGGAGGGGTCATACCCTTCTATTAGGTGTAGTCGATTAAATTCAGTTAGACTGTCTCTTTTTGTTATTATTTCTGATGGATGGAACTTTCTTAATTCAGGTCAAAAAATGAGAGGCTTCCTCATAAGCATTTTAATTAACARATGAAGAATTCTCTTGTCCCCAGAGACTGACAGTATCAAACCTAGAGCTCAGTACTACTCCCCTTCTCAGACTGTCATACTTTTAAGCTCAAATTGTGTTTATGACTCTTTATTCAACTCAGCTAACAAATCAGACTCACCCACCTCCCTCCCTAGTCCCTAAGAAAAAGTAAAATACTTTAAAAGTTTTATTTTTGACCTAGACATGTTCTTAGTTCCCCAAGCAAATGAGGACCAGAATGCACAAGGAAAGCAACCTAAAACTGCTGAGGTAAGCCCTTTGGTGTGGACCTCAGGCCTGTTCACACCTCATCACAGGTGTTTTCTCTGCTGCAAGCCACCTCTGTAATAGGATCATCCAATGTTGTCTCAGGAGTAAAACTCCAGTCTTTCTGCATGCTTGCTCGATGCACTTTTTTTGCCAGGTAGAGCCTCTCAGTAAAGTTGTTTGGTTTCTGCAGAGCATGTTGCTCCTMATATCAGAGGGGAGCTTCTTCCAAATCTGCGCTGGTTCACATTCATATTTTCTAGGCTTCTTGTAGTGATATTTCTGTGCCAAGCTGATTTCACACACAGGCTATTCATCATCCYGCCAGGCTTCTTCGAGGAGACAGCTCACCCCAAGTACCATCATGGATAGTAAAAAAGGATGCCCTTGAAAATCTCCAAACTCTGCTATATCCTCCTCTATGTGGAGCTGCCACAGCCATTGCTCTGTTCCAACCTGTGGGGCAGCAAGGTGTTGTAAGGAGGATGGTAGTTGAAGACCAGATAAGGTTTAGGGAAGGGTAGGAGCTCCAAGTGATGAGGGGCAAAGGAGAGCACGCTGGGCAGCCAGGCTGTTGTCAGATGCCCTTGTAGTGGTGAGTAGTATCCCACAGCAGGAATGGTGGCAGTGAGTTTTCTGGGCACCAAGCTAGGAACCTTTCAAATATAAAAATGAAGTCTTAGGTAAATCGATACAGACTTTGAGTCAGATACAATCTACAGGCAGCTTTATTCATTTCCACAGTTCTCAGTACTTAAGAGGAAATGTTTAAAAGAATGGATTCCCTAAAATCTAGTGATGTGCTGTCATTCAGGGGGAAGAGGCAAAATACCCTTTGCTCAAACTGTGGAAAATCTCCTGGCAGGCAAAGAGCCTGTGTGCCAGCCTAGATAATACTAACCATCGTGAACTTAGCAAGGACATGGTCAAGAGCAAAAAATCTCTGATCAGCCTAACAAGTCTAGACATAGCAAAGAGATGTTGMCCGTCAAAAGAAATAAGATATTTTGGTTGCAAATATCATATTTGTTCCTATTTAGAACATTTTTCATTTTATGATGTTTTAATCCAAAGTATGATTTAAAGGAAAATGATAGGGAGGTACCACATATATATACAAAAGAGTATTCATTTCAAGAAAAATGTCATATTACTTATTCCTAAAAGGAAATGCATTGTTCAACCACATTTGCTGGGATCTRTCTTGTTCATATTGCCATTTTCTTCCTGTTCTGTTCTCTGTGTCAGAGATAGATAGTACCATGTGAAAAAGCAATCCAGAGAAGAATAGCTTCTCCAGGAAGCTACCTTTCACTTTTTCTCCCTCAGGGGCTACATAGCTCCCCACACTCCCTCAAGGGTACACATTGGTTCTGTAACTCACTGTGATATCTGCTTTGGGAGCAGGAATGAAATCAACTTCTGTCAGGTGCTGAAGACCACCAAAGTTGCCAGATTTTTCATTTTTCCTCCATTTTGCTCGCTGGTTCTGGAACCAAATCTGGATACAAGGAAGGATAATTGAGAAAGAACAAGACCTAAATACAATGAACAAGAGACATAGRAAGAACTGCTCTTATCCAATTATTTTCCTTACTCTTTTAAGTAATGCATAACATTGGCTTCCAGCTCAGCAAAGCCAGAGTGCGAACCTGGGCTTTGATACAGTACCTTCCTCCCTCTCATTCTATATAGTGTATAGGATCTCTGGACTTTTGTGGCAGTCACTTTTTTTTGACGGCTCACAGAGAACCCACTATTTCCTTGGTGAAGGAAATACCTTTCAGTGCTTTTCTGAGAAATCAAATCCTTCACAGTCTACCCTTGACCACAGTCAAGGTGTTTGGTATTCTGCTTTTCYGAAGAAGTGCACTTGCTGTGTGTCAGGGCCCTTCCACCTGCTRGGTGAACAGTTAGGGAAAAAGGTCCACTTAGAAGTTCTGCTGGGCTACAATAAAAGTGTCACCAGTGGAGCTGTAGAAACAGCATTCTTTCTATATTTAGCTGGTAACATTTTGAAAATCCCGTAAGTGACCTAAGCAAAGAACCCAAGGGGATGCAACCTTCTAAATCACTCAGGACTATGGACATGTTACCTGCCATCTCCTTTGCACTAGACAACAGAGAGCTAATTTTCTCAAAGGAGATTCTTTCATCTGTCAGCTGATTTGATCTTTCTGGCTTCTGGCTGAGCCATGCAGGTATTTATTGTACAACCACAACAGTACATCTTTTGCATTTCTGTGAAAAGTTGCATTCCCCTTCCTTTGTAGACAGATCATTGCTTATTGAATGCAAGCATTCGCTTTCTAGGCAAGTAGTTCAAGTGAACACAAGGTCTATGGTTTGGGTCTATGACCCAAAACAGATACTATTGAATGTATGTGTGTGTATATATAATAATATATTTATGTTTGTGTGTGTGTGTATGTGTATGTGTATATGTATATGTATGTGTATGTGTGTGTGTTTTTTTTAAATCCAATAATGAACAACTCAATTATTTTTGCATCTCTTGCCCAAGAAGTAATGGGAATGTCAGGAGACCTCTGCTGTATTGCTGATAGTATTAGTATCTGAGGTTAGTGAAAGGTCAGCCTTGTTTATCTGGGTTTGCACGTGTTTGAGAACTGCTTAGTCTGTATCAACTGTTCAATTCCCTTTCTACTAGGTAAGTTATATGGTGAAAGAGCACCATGAAATGACTTTACTCCAACACTGATAAAGTGGCTGAGGGCAGACAGGGGACTAAAGCCAAATTCATGCTTTGAAGTGTTCTTTCCAAAGTCTGCATATGGGCTAAAGTTCTCACTTCATGTATTTTTCTAATAAAGTGACAGCTCTGTTCACAGCTGGCACTGTCTTTTTTTTTTTTTTTTTTAATTTCCAACCAGCCCTCAACAACCTTTACCCCTAAAATGTTTTTTTTTTTAGTGTCCATTCTGAATTTCCCTTTCTGAGATTTCAGTCTGTTCCTTSATGCTCTATCCGTCAAAGATATGAAGATACCAATATCCTTTGCTTTCTGCACTCTATTAACCTTCAATTTTCCAGTGTTCCTGTGTGATGGCACTGACATAGAATACAATATGMTAGTGTGTGTCTATGTAAGTTACATCAGTGCTCAAATGAGGTCTGAGTCCCTCCTGCCTGAGATTCAGCAAGGGGCTGTGTTTGCCCTTTCTGTCTCAGCACTGGCCAGGAAGAGGGTGAAGGAGGGAGCTCAAGAACCTGTATGAAGAATCAACAACTGAAAAAAGGAGTKCAAGGGGTAGGTGTGTTTGTTGAACACCCCATTTCAGAAGACTGGCCTCGCTTTGTTAATCTTTAAGATTATCTCTTTGTTGGGTTTTTTTTGCAGACACATGAGCGATGATCCCGAGCAGCCTGTATCCAAGCCTCAACCTTTTCATTATTTACCACCTCTATAATCTTATTACCATTTCCTAACTCCATCATTAAAGATTTCACTAACTGAGTAGTTCATATTCATCCTTGTGTCAATAGACATTACCTTGAAAATATCCTCATCAGCTATCAGACACCTGTTAGGTACCCAGATTTTTGTGTACTGGGATATGTCCTCTTGACTTCGTCTGTGATGTCATTCCAAGTGGATTTCAGGACTAAGTGGCGTGTCCTTATAGAGACATGCCATCAATGCTATTGCCTCTAGCAACACTATACATTATCTCATCCAAAAATGATGAGTTTTACAAGATCTATTTTCTATAAGCCAGTTTGATAAGTATTATACTACTTTAATTCTTCATTAACAGAAACTCAAATCAGCTTTATCACTGTTTTTGTCTAAAATCAATGTTTGGCTGACAAGCCAAACACCATCTAGTTGTCCTATTTGCTCTCTCAAATACTGACACAATATTAGCTCTCTTCCAGGCCCCTGGAATTTCTCTTGTGTTCCAGGACTGATTAAACATCAACAYGGATGACCCAAAGTGCTTCTCAGGCAGCTTTTTAAGAACTACTGAAGGCAAGTCAGATAGATGACTTGATTTAAAAATATCTGCAGCAACTACTGTTTAACATTGCCTTGAAGGAGTGTTTCATCATCCTCACATGATGCTACTAACTTCATCTGACATATTTCCAAGAATATAGAAAAAATAAGGATTGACCATCTCTGCCATTGCTTCATTATCCTTGACATTGTTTCTATAGAGGAACAGATCAACAAAATAGTTCGAGTTCTTTTGTTCTTATGAAAATCTTGGTCTTTCATGTGATTTGGCTTTCAGTAGAGGACACTGACCCAGTTTGCACTTTATATCACTGGAAATACATATTTTTGGAAATGCATTGTGGGTGAACTGATATCACTAATGGGCACACTACAGCTCTGCTGTTCCAATTTCCCCTGTCACCTAACAATGAAGCAGTAGCATAATGGTTATTTGATAGTCCCATGTATGCCGCAGTCAATAAACTGCTCTGTGTTGAACTTTGAATGTTAGAGTGGGATTTCTATACAGAAATACACTGGTAACTCTAGTGTTTTGGCAAGTAGAGAAATTGTATGCCGCTGCAATCATCATGATTGCTGGCAACATGAGTGACTGGCAAACATCAATTTTCAAAACACAGCAATGTGTGCATTTTAATGTAGCAGACTGCGTACGCAGTAAGTGTTTGGTGTTAGATTTTGATCCCTGTCAAAAAGATTTCATTATAGCTTGTGGGGGGACTGGACGAGTTTTCACTGACTGAAATTACACTCAAAATGCAGAGCAATTGAAGAGCATTTGCATTTGTGCAATTATTTTCACTTTTTATAGTAGAAGTATATTAGTCTATAAAAGATTGAAAAACGATTAATAAATATTTTCATAAATGGCTGCTTGGTTATTACAGAGTTCAACAGGTTGATCGTAGCCATCTGTAGGTCCTATTTGTTATGTGATTAATATGCTTAGAATTTCTGTTAACCCTTTGGTTTATTAATCCTGTCTGGGTGATACTGGCCTTCTCTGCCAGGTTTCACAGAAATCATGTATTTCATTAAATGTGCCACCCACACATAAACTATTAATAATGTATCCCGAATGAAGAACTGATGTGGTGGAACTTAGCCCATTGGACCCCAAATATACCTGCACTCTGGCTTCTGGGAGATTGATCTTTGCTGCCAGCTGGTTGCGGATATGGATATCAGGGTAGTGAGTGACTTGGAAAATCTTYTCCAGTTCTTGGAGTTGCTCAGCTGTGAATGTTGTCCGGATTCTTCGTTTCCCTTTCCTCTCTGTGCAAACAAGAAAAGGTAATTGCAGTTTATAGAGAAAGAGTATATTCAGACAGGGCCACAAGAAGATTCAGGGATCCAATTGGTGTAAATTGCTATGCAATGGGGATGGCATCACCAAAACCTTCTAGAGATGTGCTTATCATAGGTCACCATCTCTTGACCCAGCCATGAATGTGGACTGCATTGTTCAGAGGGTGAAAGGTGTATAATTCCAGGACTAATTTCATTGATCATTTTTGTGCCAATTGCTACACAAATTAATTAGTGTTAGATAGACTTTGACTCCTTTTTGCTCATGTCTATCACAAGTGGACAATGCTTCTTTCTAATTCATATTCCTTTACAAACCATTTATGAAGAAACCCTTCATGAAAAGGGAACTAACTCATTCCATTTTGCCTTGGTGCTATTCTYGGGCCCACAATTAATCACCATTATCCTTTCGGTTTATAAGTTTTACTTTCCTGTCCCATTTCCTGTCATACTGTCCATACTAAGCTTTCCTCAAGTTCTGAAGTATAACACACTCAGAAGAGTAGTTTGAATATCCAAGTTCACCTACAGTCTTTTAGTAAATAAAATATCCATGTTTTCCTGAAATTTGGGATGATTTTTTTCCCTAATCAGAAGACCATGAATCTCTCTGGGCAGAGGGAGAACTCTAAGTAAATGCATTCATTATTGCCCTTAAGTGTCACCAAGAGAACCATYGACATCACTGTCATTCTGCCACATGAAGACCTGCATTAATACTTTCCTCTGTATTCTTGTGTCGACAAACCTTCAGCTGTTTCTTGTCTTCTAACATCCTTCAGCAAAATTTGCTCCCATCTCTTTGCCCTGCCCAAGCCAATCAGGCTAATCCTACTCTAAAGCAACTGACTCCCAAGCTCCATGATACACAAGCTCAGAGCAGTTGAGAAACTCCAGTGTGAGTGGATATTTGCTTGGCCTAATTCTGAGCTAGATCTTTTTCTTTTGTTCATCCACTGAGTTGGATGACTATGCTCTTTCTGTATGTGAGGAAGATCAAAAATACTCAAAGAATATYGACTCCAAACTGATCACGTGGCTTCTGCTCTCMTTTGCTAYCTATTATTTCAGCAGTGCTTAGTGATAGCCAACGGTTTCATTGCAAATGGTAAGCACTGTGATAGTTACTTTAAAAATGTTCTCTCAAAAGGAAAAGACATAATGGTCTCCTGATTACACTGTCGTGATGTGGGGACCTTCTGGACAAGTTTGACCTTAAAAGCTGCAAAGCAGAGACCTTAAAACCCACAGACGAGTGTATGGAGACCTTCAGATGTGAGAATACTGCATGGAGTTCTTAGACTGCTCCATAATTTATTGCAGTATGACCGCTGTAATAGGCTTTTCCCTCAGTATACCCACACCATTTTGAAATGCTTTTCTACACCAGGGCATTTCATTTAGATCTTGAACTGTGTGTGCTACTTTGTATAAATTAGAATCAGATCTGGATTGGTCTCTGACATAATGCTGAAGGGCTTATGTTTTGCAAGGAGAAAGAAAAGGAGTAGTAAAAGTGAGTTTTAAGGCAGCTGTTCTGCAGAATGTGGAGTACAGCGCCATTACAAAGTCTGTCTTTCTGGTGCACAAACAAACAAAAAAAACCCCAGATGTTGAATAATCAGTGTAAAAAAGCCATAGCAGAAGTTTGTGAGCTGCGGGTTTTTTTTACTACTCAGCTTGCTAACTGCAGCCTGATAGCACAAAAATTCTAATCTCAACATGGATTACAATGAGCTTGCTACTCAATGACCTGAGGTAATTGGCAATGACATCATGTTGCTGAAGAAAATGACCTTTTTCAGTAATTGCTTTTGGTCTTCCATGGTCTGATGAGAGCTACCATTTCATATCTTGTAACTAGATGCATATACTTCCTAATGGGAACCGCTACTCAGAGAAGGTTAGCTTAGTCCCTTCAAAGAGATTTTGCTCTTTCTTTTTTCCTTTTGTACAATCATTAGCATAAACTATTCCTTTGGAGAGCTAAAACAGTGAAAAGGTAACTAAACTTCCTAGCCAATATAAATTGGACTCATAGCCAACAGGAAATGATATCTCATTCTGTAACGGAAGCACAGAAAACACAGAACACAGAACCAGAACACAAGGAATAAATAAAGGAACACAGAAGGAACACAGAACACAAGGAATAAATAAATTGCTCCATCCCCTTGTTGCAAGATGCCTACGACATGATATTTGGGGATCAGTAAGTAAATATATTCTACTGTGAATATTTTGTCTTTTCTAAACACTTCAGGCACTTTCAAATGTAAACCAGTTATGCAAGAATAAGTGAAGGCCGTCATTTATCATAAACACTGTCAATATTCCCATATCTCAGGAACAGCTTAATAAAGCTCTTGTCCAACATAGTTAAATATCATTGGATTTTTCACCAGCCTATCAAAGTAMCACTCATTAGACTGCATCCCTGGTTTCAGCCCCCAGGAAAAAATGCCATTTAAAATGAATCTGAATGACACTCTTGGGGCAGTGATCTGAAATGGGACATATTTTTATGCATATATGCTGAAGATAGCAATGGGATTCTGTCTCCTAGAAGCTCTGATTACCAAGTTGCGTCAGCTTGAACCGTCCCAGAAGACATATAAGGAAAGGAGAATTTATTCCCATATGGAATAAAATGAAAATAGTGATTATCAGTGCAGAGAATATGAATCTCAGGATACTAAGTCCACTGTGAATATGACAGTGTTGACTTTGTTATGGTGTCTCTTCTCTGCAAGAGTTTCACCTCACATGTCTTTGTGGTGCCTGGCCTTCATATCCTCCTGGGAGATACTACCGACAGGTAAGATTGAATACTGAGGTGATAATTTTGTCAAGTACATCATGTTCTTTTATGCAGTAATGAATCTCCCTGCTATATGTGTATCACTACAAATATGGTATTTGTATTTCCTTAGTACAGAGCAATTCAAACAGAGTATCCAGACAACAAATGAATTTTGCCCTGACCCKGACATTATCTTGGACATCTGAGGTCTCCCTGAGATGTCTTACATGTCTCCCTGAACACTGATCTGAGCTCCTGAATCTTGCCAGAATGGGAAACTTGCTTTCTAAATTTATGAGAAGCTTCAATCTACCTCCARCATTCCCAGAGTGGAGGAAGCGATCCAAGAATTCTGTAGCTTAAACTGTGACCATCTTTACCCTATATTCCCAAAAGCACCAAGAGTCAGAAAGCCTTCAGGAGAAAAAGAGCAACCCTTCCCCTCTGAAAAAAAAAAATCTGAATTATTAAAATAATCAATTTATATGTTTCTTTTTTTAAAAAAGTGTACTTCATTAACTGAACTAAAATTTTATGAGTATGCAAAAATAGAAAGGAACTATCGACATTTTAAAATCTAATAAATCATACCAAATGAAAAAGTGTATTTTAGTATTCCGTTAGAATACAGCAAACTGGCTTAGTACTGTATAAAACTTTCTGCTTCTTATATTGACCATTCTATTCCCGATAGAATTAGGATAACTAAATGAGGTTATGATAGGAGTGAAGTGAAGCTGAATACCAGGGGAATCAAGATCTCATTGCAGTCAAAGCACTATATAAACAGGTAGCAATCAATAGTTCTTGCCTGCAAGCACAGGCATGACAACTATCACCACCACCTCATAATGTGGAATCAAAGCTAAAATCAAGACTTTTAGAGCCTAAACCAGAGGCTATTACCCAATCTGGAAAGGAATTGCTTACAGTATTAGAGAATACTAGATGCTGGGCTGCTGTTCCATTAAGAATATGTCATACACACCTGAGATAGAAACAATACGGTAGATATCTATCCACGGCTATCAGCTTAAGAAGTTCTGACTGCTGCCATGACACTTTGTGCAAAGTTCATTGGAATAATCAACCTACGTAGGCTCAAGAAATCAGGTGTAACAAGCAATGCAGTACCATCTCTAGAGAGACACAAGGTGAAACAAACTCAGTAGTGAAGTTTGAGAGTATGTATATATCAACCCTAAAAAGAAATAATTCAGAATGAGAAGACCAAGACTGTGCATAGGTACTTACAGCTGGAGCATAAACTTTTAGTGGAGATGGGATGTCTTAATGCTCCTGAGACCCTGTCCCTTTCTCCTGAGACACATGGTATTTTGAGTCACGATGAAGATGGGCTGAGGAACAGAAGCACCTRTTAATGTTTTCTATGACACTGGAAGCTGAGAACTGTCCAGGACCAGATAGCAAGGCTTCAGAGAGAATAGGCCYTTGAGTTGCTGCTGTCTCATATGACCTTTTCAGTACAAAAATGACCCATATAATCAGGAGATGAGCAAAAGAACCCTCTACATCAGTGCRTTCTCCCCAGTTGTCCTTCCTGAAAGAGTATAGAGAGCTGTTTTACAGACCACATGCTTATGTAAGGGATAGCATCTATGCAGTGCAGTGCTCAGAAAGGGTCATGTCTAGTGAAACCAAATTTTCAAAATTGGAACTTGTCAGATTGAACAAAATAAAAAACCTGAGGTCGTTGGTGGSCCAGTAGAGACTGAGGGACAGCCTTTGATTTCAGCTAGAAATAAAATTAATTTGCTAGCGAAATAGACTCTGTCAACTAGTCAAGCATTTTTGCCAGTAGGAAAGCTGGAAGAATGTATTTTTACTATAAGTAATCACTCATTCTATTTTTGTTTCAAAAAAATTCTATGGAGAAATCTGGGACTATATGTTAGCATTTTCTCCTACAAGAAAAGACTTTGTAGTTTTGATACTCTCCTTTTTCTTGGGATCTTCAGAGCTGAGATCCCATAGCAAACAATGGCATTTAGAATCACAATCTAATGAAGAATGTGTGTGGAAGATAGAAGACTAGAAAGTGTCAGAAGTGTAACACTGGCTTTACAAACCTGGCTGTAGAGTCACCAGGGAAATAAGACTCTGTCTGAGTTTCCTGAGCTGTTTTCTATATAAAAGCTGGGGATATTCAAGTGTGCCTTTATGCTCTGTGAAAGTCATTTGCAGGTTAGCTGACTGCTGAAACCAAGCCCRAAAATAACGTACAGCAATATATGTCAGTATTTGCTGATTCTTAGAGATAAGGCTGTCTATACGTCACCTTACTGTTGACATTGGAAGGGTTAGATTTTTCAATCTGATAATGCAGTATAACTCCTTTAAATTCAGTGACAAGCACATTTGTCCTTAGTGAATCTGGCTTTATTATGAGATCACACTTGGAGCAAGTTGAAAGACGTGAACTTCATAGAAATAGACTCTTCTTGGAGAGGTATAGTAAAACAAAAGATACTGTAGACACAGGTTCTCGTAAGGTAAATTCTGACTAGGTATTAGGAAAAATATTTTCACCATGAAAGGAACCAGATGCTGGAACATGGGTGTGGAGAAACTGTGAAATATGCATCAYTGGAGTTCAAAACCTGACTATACAAAGCCCTGAGCAACCTGATCTGAACCTTGTTTTGAATGAGGGTTTAGCCAGATGATCTCCCCAGGTCTTTCTCAATTATCTGCTCTATTATGTGATTTCTTGTCTCTAAATATCCCCATGAATTGCAATTATACAAATGTTCTTTTCCTAAAAAAACACACAGTGTTTCAGGCCATAATACCGCTCCAYCTCAAAGAGTTTGATTTCCAGTGCACTATTTTGGTGTAGTGTACAATGGCTTGTTTCTACCACCAAGTAATAATGGAACCATAGGATATTAAACAGAGGAGCAAAGGAATACCCCTGACAGCTTCTGGTATCTGACTTTTCTGAATAAAAGCTGTTTAGCTGCTTCAACACCATATTTTTGCAAGTTCATTCTAGACCATTTTCAGTAGTAGGCAAATAGTCTATATTGCACTATGTGCAATTGTGTCTTGGCTATCCCATRTTCGTGAAGCAGCTAGATAAATGCTGGGTCAGGGAGATCTTCTTTTGCAGTACTGCAATTGCATCTTCCATTTCCACTTAGTCTTTCAGAAGTTTAAAAAAGAAAACCCCCGAAACAAAAACTCCCAAAACAACAACAACAATGACAACAAAAAACAGGAGGGTTAGAGATCACTGCTGACACTTCTTTACTTTAAAGTGTGTAATCTGGGTAGGTGAAAACTGATGGGATCAGTTTATCTTGATTCAGTTCTCTGTCATTTCTGGACAAACACCCTCTCCCTCTGTGTGATAACTAGATACAAAGATCTGGACTCTTCCTTGACTAGAGAAAGCAGTTATGTAAGTAAACAGTGGCTTTAGCTATGTATCCTTAGAAATGCTATAGTCCCTGCGTAACAAATTTGATTTTATCACTTGTTTCTCAAAAAGAAACTCAGGAGCAACGACAAAGAGCCTCATTGTAGTCTATGCTGGGTTCTATTTTTTCCTTTTAGCCTCTTTAAAAGAAGTTCTTTGCTCTCTTCCTTTTAATTCAACCAATTATAGTGAGTCTCCTAAACAGTTCTCTCCTGTGGCTTTTCCTAACTCTGTATTCTTGTGGTGACTTCCATTTGTGGTGGCTAAGCCACACAGCAAAAGCTACTRAGGTTCTATGATAGAGTTATTAGAGAGTGCTGATGGCATTAGGACAAAATGTGCTTGTCTGTGTACAGAGATATGTGTGTGGCAGTTGCTCTCCTAGTTAAAATGATAGCTCACAGTTTTCAAAAGAACTTGTGCTGCAATATTTAGTTGGGAGCATGACAGTGCAGTTTATTAAAGTGTTTCCTAACCTCTTGTTAAGAGGGACTGGCATAGCCAGGGAGACAGATCCTAATTGGATAAGTAGAGGTGCTCTGGAGTGAGCCTTGTGTTARCAAAGTGTAGCATTTAGCATCCAGCTGCTGGCTTTTGAGGCATTGCAGTAGTTGTTTCAGGGCAGCAGAACTCAGACTTTTAGAGGCTTGACTTCCCTCCCTTCAATCCAAAGCTCTTTGTCAGAAAGTTGCCTTTCACCCAGACACAGAATAACACAGCCTAATTGCTTGACAGCCAGGCTGAAAAACAGCAAGGTAGAGTCAGAAATGCTAAAAAATATCAGTCTAGAAACCTGTTTAGACAAGGTGTATCATGGCTATTTTCTCCTTCAGTGAGAAACCATTACACAGTGACCACCATTTTGGTATGGTATCTACTGAGCCTCAACTGATAGAAATGTAAAGACCAAGGGAAGAGAAACCAGGCATGGAGACTGAGTAATCAAATCAATTACTTTCAGGATGGCTAATGGTAACTGATAGCCAGTTCGCTTTTAGCAGAAGAGCAAGCACCTTGTATACTCTGGTGTTTATATAATGAACTCTTCAGCTGAGGAGATAGAGCACAAACAAGTAGATGTGCACATATATAGGGAAAAAGCCATGGGGAAAATCCTACCCTTCTCAAGTACTAGCTTTCTTCAAAATCTGCCCACATTGGTATCAAACAATGCCAGCCTCCTGTAAAGCACTGTTTCTTCACAAAACTAAGCAGGGATAAGAATGGTCATCTAATCTAAAGACAGGGAAACTCAAGGGCCCTCCCAATCCAGCTTCCAGAGGGAAGATGAAAATTTGGTGTGTTTCTTTACCCTTTCACCTGAGTWGATTTTCTCTTTTGCAGATCTGCTAGACTTGCTGACCACCAGAATAGAAGAAGGAGGCCAGGGGAACTACTTAGTCTACTTTTCAGAGGAATCAGCTGGTAGGAGATGGCACACTTGAAGTGGTCCATGTTGAGAGTTCACTGTTCACTGCTCACCTGAGCCCCTGGTGAATATAACCATCTTCCAGCAAAACGATAATGATGTTTCAAATGCTGCTGTGTGCTTTCCCCACTCAGCTACATCTCAGTCTTGAAYCATACCCTCTGTGAAAGTTTTGCAGTTGACAAACAGGCACTCTAAAGGTATATTTTTATTCACAAGCAGTGAATAATGGAAGAGATATGACCAAAGTAATCCAATAATGGTCTCCAAAGTAAAAAATAGGTTCCCCATTCTCTCTGGTCAACCAACTTAGTAAGAAACAGCTATTTGTTCACAGAGAAAGAAGAGCTTACTGAAGGTTGAACAGCCACATTTTTTCCACTTCTTACTGTTCTTTGTGATTACTTGTACTTGCAAACTTCTAGACATCAGTCAGGCACACTTGTTTACATCCCTGTCTCAGAGTTTCTGCTCCCTCCAGGAAAACATAATTCCGTCATTATTTTAGTATGTGGTCTTTGCTGTTTCCCATTTCAGCATAAAACACTTGGTAGCACAGTAGATGAAAGGCCTGTCCTCAATTTTAAAGAAGAGTAATTAAAAACACCAGATCCTGGGGGTACRATGTAAAGATCTTATACTTTTGGGAGAAGCCAGAAAGTACTCTTAAGACCTTTGAAATGAATTTATCCAGAAGTGCTGTCAACTTTACAAGTGGTCATATTGTACATATTTGATTAGTGGGAGCAAATTAACCTCTGGTTTATGTGAAATGTTCCCTCTAGATACAAAATGCCCAAGAATGAAGGGGCTGCTGGAGAGAAATACCCAATGTTGTATTTGCTATTTAAAAAAAAAAAAGAAAAAGAAAAAAAAAAGAAGAAAAAAAGAAAAAACAACACAACCAAAATTTATGCTCTTCATTTGTCTTCAACTGTAAATGACTTTGCTTACGTCAGTCCTTACTCATGTTAGTGAGATTTGYGCATTAACTTAGTCTAGAAATTGAGAATAAAAGTAGGTTCCTTGCCTCCCATTTTACATATAGAGTGTGATTATACACAATCAGTCTTGAAAGAGGGAGAAAAACAAAGAACTAGCCTTCAATGATGTCTCTGGTAAACCCACCAAAACAAGGACAATAGTCTACTGCATTTCTAAATTTATGTTGGAATATTGTACTTTAGAGACACATGACTGCTGGGACTATTTACACTGACAAGCAGAAGACTGATGACACAGCTAATGGCAATTAAATTATATATATAGGCATTTATACCCCCTCTTCCCCTTCCTGTTCATTTAGAACTGCTTCCTTTTGTTCTGCAGGACAATGGGGTGGGTTTGCTTTTTTTCTTGGTCCCATTGGCATATTCTGGGCAGCTGATGTTTATCTGGGATTATGATTATACRGTGCCTTATTGTCTCCTAAGTGTTTTATAAATGCATTAGGATAAATCAGCATATTGGGGAAAAGGCTGTTCTGCAACTGATAAACCATGGCATTTCACAGAGATACAAGGATTTGACCATGTTGTCTACAAATGAACACTACGAATGAATTTATGGCTTCAAAGAAAACATAATAGCTAAGCTAAAAATGACTGCAACTGGCATCAGTACAGAGGGGATGTGATTTATACTGAAGGTTCTCTGGAACAGGGATTATTTCTGTATTTTCTAGTGCCTTATGATTATCACCAGAATTCGGTAACACATTTTGGGGTCCAAAATGCTCTTCTAATAATAAAACTATCAGAGAAATAAAAGGACCTTTGAGTTCACAGTCAGAGGATCTCTGCTAAAGAAATATTTGGGTGATGATTCGTTATGACAAACGACTACAATGAGTAGTGGAGGCATGGGCTACAGGAAATAACATTGTCCAGTTGTTCCAATACCTTAAAATGTCCAATTTCTTGTGGAATTAGCAGCCAGCTTCATTTATGGAAATCTGATATACCTTGTGTTTGAATTTTTGCCCAGAGAAGAAATCCCACAGTATTAGATACACATCCAACTCTTAAAGTGATGCTGCTTTCTTGCATCTCCAAGGCACTAGCTTCTCTCTCCATGAAGCAGAGGGCTGGAACCACAGGCTTAACAGCCTATGAAATAATTGCAATGCTGGGCACACTCATCCACTGCACTGCACAGACACATGAAAAGACACATAAAAATCCCAAAATATACATCAGACACTACATGCATAGAAAACCTATAAAGGTCTGAGCTAGGCTAGAGTCCAGTATGTGGCAGTATCCAGCAGAATCTGTTGTAGGTCAGACAGGTATGAGGGTCTGTAATCCTCTCAAGGTCTGGTTGCCCTGAACAGGTTATATCTTACACAGAGCAGAAAAGGAATTAAAACAAAAGCAGGAGATCAGTATTTAATGTAGACATCTACACTTTACTCTGACGAGGCCTGACAGCCACGAATGCCAAAAATGTGCCCTGCTTGTATGCGAAGATCCTGGCAGTGTTGGTGGTTGTACATGGCAAAGAGGTAGAAGTGAGCTGGCCCAAGTAGTGTTTGTATCCATGGATCCAAATAAGGCCTTTTTCATTCTGGTCTCCTAAAAACTGTTTCAGCACTTCTGAGAACCAGGCCTTCTGAGAAAGTTTTACTGAACTTTTTATGCAGATGGAAACAAGTGAAAGCATTCACATTCAGAATGATGGCTTCCAATTTGAAGTAGGGGGTTAGCAAAATTAAATGTCATTTTAAGCATCTGTCTTATATCCTAGGGCCTTTTCATTATTTTTTTGCTGACAATGCAGCCTGAAATGTCAAAGTGCAGGAGGCATTGCTTCCTGTAAATAGTTTATGATAAGGACATAATTCTGCTTAGTTTAAATGACACTGCATTTCTGAACTGCTAATTGGCAAAGGACGTCTTGTGGGAAAAGTGATTTTCTATACTTACTTTTGGGAGTAATGACCACAGTGTTATGGGCTTTCCTAAAGGTACCTTCTTAGTCCACACTTAGGACTCATAGTCAGCATGTTCTTGTCATCTCAGACCACTCAATTGCAAAGGGCCTATTACCAAAACAATCTCAACGTCCTCTTTATCTTTCTCTTCCTATTCAAAAAAAAAAAAAAAAAAAAAAAAAAAAAAAGTAATCCCCAGTTCTCTTCTTTCTCTAAAGATTCTGTAGTGTGCTTGATTTCTTCTGCTCTCTAAAAACTCCATTGACAAGTATACTTTGCAGGGACCTTCTTCCAATGTTACATTAGTGTTTTATATAAATACAAGCATTCTGTGAGAAACAGATGAAGAATCTCCAAGTTAAGGACTAATGTCCATTGAGTCAGAAGCTTTATAAGAAGCTGATAGCATCCATAAATACCYTCAAGGCAGAAAGAGCAGAGAGACTTTCCCAGCCCTGAGACTGGTCTTTCTTCTGGAGGTAATTGCTGCAGTCAAATTCTATGTGGCAGCAGGAATCCACCCTTSTGGATCCACCCTCAGCATATGTATTGGGGTTTTGGTACCACCTTAGTACCTTGTTAGCAAACTCCTAATAGGCCCATAGCTACTGTGTTTACAGATACTGCTACTGGCCATGACTCAGAAAGATGACTCCAGCCCTCGTGGAAGGCACGAGTAGAAGACCCCCAGCCCTTCTCCCCTACCTTTAAACAGAGGAAGGATGCAGGAGCTTATGAGCTCCAACTCTTTGCTAAGAACAAAGAGAATGTGAACTGGATCCGAAAYAACATTGTTTGTGTGCAGCAGGGAAAGTGACAATCCAGTCCTTTATTCGGGACTCCTCTCCCTCATTCAACTAGTTTCTACCCAAAGTGCACAGGAACCAGTGTCCTAAAAAAGGGCAGATTATTAAACCTTTGCTTAGTTTCAAAATCCAAATGCCAARTGGGAACAAAGAGATTTTGTTTAAAATGTGTTTAAAATATCAATTGTCTTTGAAAGGATCTGATTAGCTCCACTCACTTTTATGTGGGTAATTACCTGCTTCCCATTTGCCTTGCTGTTACTCAACACTGTGCAAGTTGATGAAGTTGTCTGCTGAGTCGGGACACTGAGGCCCAGCCTCCCTCCCCAGWCACCACTGGAAAATTACCTCCCTATGTTTACCCTGTGGCTTGAGATTTCCTTCAGCATAAAATATGCTTGTGTTTAAATACTTAGAGGAAATTCTGAATGCCAGATACATATGACTGAAAACAAAATAGGCAAGGCAAAAAAGCATCTGCTGAAGGAAGTCAGCGGTGCGGGGAGCAGTAGCTATAACCTACTTTTGTACTCTTTTTAGTGGCATCAGCGCCTCAGCCCTAGCTCTTACTTGGGGATGCAATATGCACTTTTAGTCTGCTACCATCAGCTGTCTGATAAGAAGAGGTAGACTAAAAAAAACAGGTATCCTCCCCTGCATCATGACAMGCTTCATCTTGCAAGGAGGGAGGAGGTTATGGCAGCTTGTCACAAGACTTACATATACCATGGCGACACCAAGAAAGAGGCTTTTCTTTCAAATCCATTTCACAGGAAGATATGTTTCCCCTTCTGACTTTAAGAATATGGGCTGAGGAAGCTGTCTTCAGTCACATGAGCTTATAAAGAACACTCAGTGGTTTTCACTGAAAATTGCTTCTTGCTTGAGAAAGGAGTGTCCAGATAACAAACTATGTGGGAAGCATCTTATTGCTGCTGCCAAGAACCTGTTTTATCACGTGCAGGTCTTGTCACCTGCYGGCCTCTATTAACTCTTTCTGAACTGTAAGAGCAATTTTTGTTATGTGTTACTGATGAATTGCAGCTTGTCTTTTAGGAAGTCATGTCATTCAGCTACCACTGGTCCTTCTGTGCGCACAGGTTCTGTGTAACATATTGGCAAAGCATATTGGTATTGGCCTTTACTGTGCCTAAGCCCTAGACTCACTCAGGCTCCTGTTTATGACTGCTCACAACTAATTAAATCTTGCAGACTGGCCAACACGATGAGGTCTGAAAATGTGCTCRATGCATTCTGCATGCCAGACATATTGCACATCAATAATTTGCCTGTGCTTTAGCTGATGACCTCTTCATTGCCTGTGCAGTGGGTCCAAGGTGAACAGAACACATGGAGCTGATCTGGCATGTTCAGTTGACTTGCTTCCCAGGTTGTGCAATGCCCATTCCTGGTAACTCTGTAGATCAACACCCAAAGTAGGAGGGCAATAGACTGACGTATGAGACAGTCCTACCACTGAAGATGGTAGAACTTGGCAGGTCTGAGATAGCACTTTTGCTCAAAGGGTGGATTTCCATACTTTGGATGGTGAGATTGAAGGTTCAGCGCTGTGACTCAGCCAGGAGTTTAGGAGTAGAAATATTTGTGATGTCTGTTGCTAAGTGTTGCCCTGTAACAACTTTTAAGATAACAGCTGTGTTTCTGAGCACTCTGGGAGAAAGTTAGATCTCGAGGCTCTCACYGTGAAGTGGATGATCTGCTGGGAAGTCATATAGCTGATCTTCCTCWTGTTTTCTTTTGCCTTCTAGGTGTTCACATCCTCTGTCCTCATCCAGAAGGGAAGCCGAGCAATCAGTTAGGCTCCTGCAGAAAGCTGACCGCCCTGTCTTTGCCTTGGCTGTAGGTGTAGGACGCATGGCTGGGTGAAACTCTTTGACTGAAAGTAACTCACTGTCTAATTGACTCCTGCTGCTGGAATCTGTGAAGCACACAGCACAGGAGAGCTTTGGATAAAGTAGCTATCATTCAGTRCACCTTCCAGTTTGCAGGAAAAAATAAAYAAAAAAAAATCAAACAAAAAAGATGTGGATGTGTTCTAGCTACCTTAACAATTCAAGCCTGATTGTAATTAAAATAGCTTTAATCTTTCTGTACTATGCATCAGTGCCATGTTGACATTAACTTGACATMTGTGGTTCAGGGAATGATCTTGGTGAATGTTTACGACCAAAAATCTAACCTGTGTTTTCCATTCCTGCTACCTTAATACTTCTAAAGGCTCTTGTGGGAGATTTTCAATAGAGAACAGTACAGGCGAGAAAACAGGACCTAATGATCAAGAAGGCCTCCATGCTAGCACCCAAATCACCATAAGCTCCAGTGCTTTACCATATATGCCATTGATAGCAGCGGTAAAGGCTCAGATTTGACCCTTTAGAGATGAGATAACAGAATCTGTGCTGCCTTAATGGACAGATCCAGAATTTGATCTAGTTTTCCCCCAGTCCTGAAATTCTTGGCTTGGAAAAGCAAAGTAACAGGCAACACATAAGCAGTGTAGATCCACTGGAGAGTTTAGGCTGCATAGTTAATGTGAGCCTGAAGCTAATGTGACAACACAGATTTGGCTGTTATTAGCACTGAAGGACATTGAAATCCTGATGCAATAAGGACTGCGCTCTTGAGAGGTGACCTGTATCTAGGCTCTGGGGTGTCCAGCACATGCAGCTGTTCACTCTCTTCTCTCATATCTAAATAGCAGCAGGTATGACTACGTCAAATTTGAACCCAGTGCAAGCCAGGCAAACCCTTCAGCTATGTCTGTCATCTCTTTTTTATTTCCTCTCCTGACAGTTTGCTGGTGCAGGATTTAGAGTTGGCATTTAACTTTTTAGGCTTTTCAGAAGAGTTGTTTTTTTTTCTTTTTTAATTTTGGCTAAATACCATGTTCTATTTCTACCAAGCCTTGAAGCAATGGTAATTGTAACATCTGCAGGCAAATGCCGTATTCTGCTCTCAGTAAAATCCCAGACAATACGAATTGCACAGAGGGCTGAAGCTATCATGAAGGAAATATAGTTGCAAGAGCTTTGGAAATTAACCAAAGCCTCATGTCTATAAGGGATGATTGTTCAAATGTTTTCTTTTCAAATTATCACAAATCTTTGGAGAAACTTCTAAATACAGTTTTGTGATGCCAAACAATGCTGACTTTAAAAATGTGGTACAGGTCCAGTTCTATGTCTGTGGTTTAGTAAGAGGTATATTGAGCACACTGGGATTCATTCAATTCGTTTTGGGCCAATTCTTTTTGAGGTCTGTGGTGAGAAAACAGCTGGACTTTGAAACAATGTTTGTGGGGTAAAGGAGAAGGATAGGCCTGGAAGTGGTTACTGATATAGACCTGAGGTTAAAGAACCTGCTCAAAAACTCAGAGGATGTCTGCATCAGAATACTTCTTAGTTCAGGATTTTTCAGTCTGCTTTCTCTAAATTGAAGAGCTAGCRGTAGCATTCCCATGTTAGATGAGATGCTATGGAGATAAATATGCTGCAGAACTGATGATGCTTATTTCTTGGAGCAGTGAAGGACAAAGGAGCAGTGAAGGGTACCTGACCAAGCTGCTCTTAGGGGCATTGATCACAGCTTCCTATGAGCAAAATTGTAATTTTCTATACAACAGAGGTCTTCTTATGCTTCTTCTTCCTTCATGCATTGCCTTCGATCCCAAAATATTTGAGATGACCACATACACCAGTGATGAGCATGACATATATCAACATGAATAGAATGAACAAGAATAATTATAGACTGAAGAAGACAAAAGAGAGAGGGAACAGGAGACCATCCTAGGCAGATGTGAAAATAACAATGTGAGTGTGAAGTTATGGAAGGGACTGGGGACATCTATTCTTTGATACTACAAAGGCAAAAAAAAAAAAAAAAAAGAGTAGTGTGATCCATAGGGAGAAGCTGAAAAAATCAAGGAAGTAGTTTTCTAGAGGATGGGACTAAAGATAGATGATACTGTGTTTAAAGTACACATCTCAAAGGAAGGAGCCCCAGGTTCTACCCCTCCTTCTATTGCAGCACCATATGGTGCTTCCTCTCTTTCTTGAAAAAACAAGGAGACTGTCCGAAGTGGCAGCTTTTTAGGACAGACAATATTTTTCAGTGTGTATTCATGTGACTCCAACAGAAAGCTCTGAAAGGTATCTACGAATTGGAGTGGGTAAAATCTCCTCCGGGGAATGCAGTTTTATTCTTTTCTTTTTGCAGCAGGAATGGTGATGAGTTTTCAACCTGGTGCAACACAAAATATTTGTTACTGTCATGCACGGAATTGGCTTTGACTCCTGGCTCAAAATGGTCTTTCTGGCTACACTTTCAATTTGATAAGAAAGGGTGGGAAAATTCTCTCTCTATATATGTAAATATATCTTTCTATATGTATCTATACTTTTTTGTTGTTTTTGTTTTTGTAAAAGGAGGTTATTTCAGAAAGTCTAAATTCYTTTTAAGCTTCTGATTAAGGTCACAAATGGAGATTTCACTAGTCAGAATCCCCTTTGAATTTAGGCTTCAAGCAGATATTTAYTGTGCTGGTTTTATCTAACTTCTTTACTTTTTTTTTTTTAGTTGGTTTGCCCTGTAATAGGTGAGGTAAACTGGTGATGTTGACCAGGTGGTATCTATTCAGTTATGCTCTTTCATCTGTTTCCTCATTTGCAATGAATCTGGGTGGAGTGTCATTAAGGGCGAAGTAGAGCAACCACTATGTTGACATTTGTGTGCACAATGGCAGTTGTTTTCCTATTTATTTGCACACCCTTACTCAATGAGACATAATGCAGCACAAAAAAAAAAAAAAATAGTTACTGTGTTGATTACTACTCTTAGAGTTAATTTCCCAGAGGTAAGGTCCACATCCCAAACTTTTCTTGACTTTACAAATGAATTCCTGATGGTGGAACCTCACTGAGAGAAAGTGGAGTTTTAAAGAAAAACATTTCAGACATACTTTCAGGTCTATTGAAATCAAGTTCTCAGGAATTTAAGAAGGGTCAATCTGCTTAATAGATCACCCTGCATATAAAATCTGTTAGTGTCATCTGTTTAAAATGAGAGAGTTGACACTAGGTGAAGACTGGCGTTTCCTAGGTGTTTATTTGTGTCCCTTGCAAAGGTTTGGTTACCCTTTCTGGTCTCCATGAAAGAAAAGAAGAGGGAAAAAATCTGCCCTGAAAACTAAAATTGACTTCTTGGTCACTGTTTCTTTTTTTAACATAGTAGGAGTCTTTCAAAATCTTGAAAAAAAACAAACAAACAAACCAACTTCATATCACAGGCTGCAATTCCAGACCATCTTGTGGTCATGTTTGTACAATAAACTCATAGATAGCTAACACTACAATTGACACTGCAGGAAGACACAAGTTCTTTAAAATCAAATCCCAATGGAAAATAGAATCATGAACTGTGGATTTAGGGATCAGACCCAGACCTCTTCCCATCTGTGATCACATCTTGCCTCAGTTTTTCATATGAGGCTGTCTCTGTACATCAAAACATCCCTTTTCTGGAAGAATCGTAGAATAATTAAGGTTGAAAGAGACCTCTAGAGGTCATCTGGTCCAAAACAGCTGCATTACCTTGGGGAAGGACTCCAGTGTAAGTTTTGCCTATCTATTTCCTTCATTTTTTAACATTCTGCACTGCGTCTTCTGCTTTTCTAGTTCTACCCATCCCTTCAGCACTTAGCAGCTAAGCTTATATTGGTCTTAGTCCTTTTGCTGTATAGATCAACTACCCAGATGGATCATCCTTCCTGGCCTGAAGTATGCACCTCATGAAAGTCACAGGAATATGTGTATTGACGACCCTTGAATGTTGGTCATGGCTCAGATACATATCATATGGGAGCTGGGAAATACTCTTGAAATACGTAAGATGTAAATGATAAGACTAAGCCTTGACCTATGGTACTTCCTTCTTTGACACAGCTATACAGTTCTGAGAAAGCAGCTGAGTTTATATCCCATGCTGGAATTTTGAACAATTTCCCTCACTTAATTCAGTTCCCTGACATTGGTCAGTACTAAGCCAAATTAGATATGATCAACTATTTACATAACGTGTTTAATTCTAGTGTTATATGGCATAAAGTTGAATGATGAAATACAACAATTATGCCAAGATATATAGCATAGTATATTGCAGTTTTGAAATAAACCTTATCTGCAAAACCAGTCAGTTCTCCTGGGAAAGCAAATGGGTAATTAGCTTATGCATCTCTTTGGTGTTAGTAAGAAATCTATAATGTCACCATCCAACAGTGAAAAAGCTCAGTTTTTATCCTCTTTTGTTAAGTCACTTATCAATTACCAAAGCAATGTTCAACAATGCTTTGGAATATCTCTACAGCTTTCTTATGTTTTTCCCTGCTTCAGTGACAGATTAGTAAATTTTTGTGTGTATATACTATTTTTATTAGTTAACATTTTACATTGCCTTAAGTACATTAAACTAATCTTGCTTCCAGGACCATATCCGCTTTTACTGCTACAATCTCTCTCTCTAGGTGATGAAGTTTCTTCTTCTGGTACTTGATTTATTTGTTGATTAGTTCTTCCCTTTTACTAGAGGACGTGGGGAGCAATTACAACTCATCAAGTCAAAGGCAAGGTCTGTTTTTTATAAAAGATGCATTGTTCTCAGAGTCAAAAACTGCATGTACTCTCAGGTGGAATAGTGTGGGGTGCGATTGCACTGGCAGTATATTGCAATCCCAGGAACCCAGCACACCCTGCATATAGATTTGTTAGACCTCGTGCATGGACTGACATGGTCACTGAAGGTGCTCTGTGAAACAGCACTGGTTATCTTGAACATATTCATAGCAAAACTTAAAATAAATTAAAATAAAAAGGTCTTGTCTCTGTTGGTTCTGGCTTTTCCCTGCACCTGRCAATCTGCTTCTTGGACTCTTTCAGAATGTGGGTCCCAATGTTCTTGTGTTGGGGTTAGTTTATTCCTGAACAGCCCTACAAATTAGAGCTCTCACTTGTTTCTGTATCATATTAAAAGTACGGCCTAAGACAGATGTTGTTAAGGTCTAATTGGCCCCAGCAGTTTTTGAAAACATTTTGGTACAGCTCTTCTCCAGAACTATCAGCAATAAAGCAGCCAACAAACTGGTCATGGCCCTGAGCAACTTTCTCTATCTTTGAAGTTGTCCCTTCAAAGGTGGGTTGGACTTCCAGATGACCTTAAGAGTGAGTGAAATTCCCATGTATTTATGGTGAACAAAAGAATGCAAATCTTGTGCAAAGCAGGTAGAGATGACACAGTAGTGAGACTGGGCTTTAACCCAGGTGGCTTGCTGATATTACACTACTGCTTGTGGTGTTCATCTTCCTGCAATTTCCTTCCTGATTTAATCATCATTTGCAATCCAGTCTAGGTCAAGATCCACATTTGGGCATAAAAAGAGCTGAAATCATGCTAATACACAATGTTTTCATAAATTGTCATTCTTTGGGAAAGGAATCCCAGTAACTAGTATTCAGCGAAATGGAGTCATGAGCCACAAAGAATGTCTTTGTTGTGAATAACAAATCATAGCATTAGGCTTCGTTGAAAGCTATTGAGCAACAGGTGAAAAAATATCCATTAAAACTCTTGATTTTTTTTCAATTAGGTGGAAGATGCAGATAAAAAAAAAAAAAAAAGCAGTACTGAGCTCACAAAATGCTGTGGGTCTTTGCTTAAGAAATTGAAAATACAATTTCTGCATGGATAGAAATGCACTCAAGGCCAAAGTAACTAACTGAGGAAACTGAAGTTAAAAACACTGATGCACATGTTGCTTTGCTGAGAGTGAACTTACGTCAGTTGTCTACTRGCTAATTGTATTTATTTCATGAGAAGACCTACTGTCCCTGACAAAAAGGAGAAATGACTAAATGCAGATGCTTTCTCTATTTTTTTTTTTGTTCCAGCAACTGAGTTCTAGCACTCCTTAGCTATCATTACCATTACAGACCATTTCTCCTGCTTGAGGTCGAGTGGTCAGATTTATAAGCAAATGATACCAATGTAAGCCTTGGCTGTAATTCCAGATCACATTCTGCTCTTTGTATAGGTGAAACTTCAATGACTCCATTAAATTGCAGTAGTTTTAGGTTAGGTTCCAAAGTATGAGCATTTGTACTTCCTTATGACTTTTATTTTTTTTTTTTAAATTACAAGAGTATACATTTTTTTTTTGCAGAAAAGGACCTCAGGATTTTGAATATGTTTACAACGAGCATTTCACACCCTTACTGAAAAGAGCTACTTGCAATGACTGTTTAGGGGGCATAACCACCTCTCTGATGGCATTGGGGCTTCATAATGTATTAAATCCTGTCAAAGACTTACAAGAGTGTGCTGTAGAGAGAGAGCAGTTAATTAATATTATTTTCATATATGTAATTAATATATGTTGTGCATGCACAAGGAAATCCCAGATTCATGCAAAAGCTAAGCAATAAAAAAATTCTATATAATCAAACCAGGTAACTTAGGAAAAAAAAGCATTTGTATTAAGGGTTAAGGGTTATAASAGGTGCTTACCAACATCCAGTGGTGATCCTACTTTTAGGGTTGGCAGTCTCCTGGCGCTGTTGCTTCTATTCCTGATTTCACTGTTGTGGCTGGTTCTGGCAGAAGGTTTCTTTAAGATCTCCTCGATAGAAAAGGACAGGCTGGGCTTCTCCTGGCTGGCACACTCCTGAGGGTCCGTCATCTTCATGCCAAAGTGGCTGCGGGACAGAGAATCCTCTACTGCTCTCTCTGCCTTTGATACATTCCGGGAAACATCCATCAGAGAAGGAGTGCTTCTCTCCCCACTCGCATCCTATATGGGTGCCAGGAGGAGAAACAGAGGCAACGCACAGGTGAGGACACACATGTGTCTGTTGGCCAGCTTGGGACCAAGCATTGCGCTCCCGTGCCTGACAAAATAGCATCAGGAGTGGGGGAGTGAAAGGTCTCACCAACCCCACCCTCCCCTGTGCAACCCCCAACCTGTGCAGATTTGCAGAGCTCTGAGCAAKCACGCCGTCGTTCCAGGAGGAGGTGCATCCCTCACAGACAGAGGCTAAAAATGTCCTGGAAAGAGCTGCTACATGTTGGCAAATCCTGTCCTTGGGGCTACCAGCTTCATTTCTTTTTTGGATTTCATTTGCTTTTATAATATYATGAACTTAAAAAAAAAGTTGTACRACAAATAATTGTCCTGTGYTGGACAAACTTGTAAGCTTCTCTCACATCCTGAGAGACATCAGGAAGGAGGAAGAAACCTCCRTCACCAGTAACTCCTAGGTTATCCTTTGGCCACCCCCACAGCGGTTAGCTTTATTTCAACTCTCCTTTCTTCCACTCTGGAAACCCTTTGAACTTTCCAAACGGGTGCTTTTCAATATCATTACCTCTTGTCAGTCATAGGAGATAAAGAGAAGCCCCCTTGCAACACACTTAGGATCAGGAGTTAGTGCTCCGTACCCTCCTTCCTCTTCCTTTTTTTTTTTTTTTTTTTCAGATAAAACATCTTCTTTCTCCCCTACACTGTTTAGTAAACCCACATGATAATCATCCCACAAGTTGTCTGCATCTCCCAGTCAGGCGTCTGTTGCAGAGGGAGAGGTTTTCCTGGATAACACTAAAGAATGCCAAAGATTCTTCTCCTGGGCCATTTCTATCTTCTCATTAATTTTTATTTTAGGAAGAATGTGAAGTTAGATACACTCCCAATCCTTCCCTCTCCCTGCCCCCCCTTCTTGTATTTTTTAATTCTTCTTGGATTGCCCCTCACCTTTTAAATTGTTACTCTTCTGTCTGCCTTCTTCTCCTGGTTCTCCGCTGTGCCTTGCTTATCAAGCTCTTATAATTGTATTGGCAGGCCCTGCCTTATTTGTCCAATGAACTGACAATTCTTGAGCTGATATCCCATCGTATGATCCCTCCATGGAGCGGAGACCAAAATTACTGTGTAACCAGGGGGCAATAAACCACACCTGATAAGATGAAAGGCTTTCAGCTTTTTCCACAGATTCCAGATACTGGAAAAGCACAGCATGTAGAAGGAATGCAAAAAAAAAGAACAATGAAAGAGGTAAAAAATGGTGTAGTCAGTCATACTGAAGAATATTTAATTATCTGATTTTATTAATCAAGCTTCTCCCTAGGTGACAGGGTAGGCAAGTTAGTGTCTTCCACATTGATGAAATGCATGGAATAGAGAAAGGGAGTTGCTTTTCTTTCTCTCTTTTGCATCTCCCTGCTCAGTGGCTCAGTAGTCTTTTGTATAAGGGATGATATTGTGCCTTTCTAGTTAAGCAATGAGCGGGCAGTTGTTGTGCGGGTGCAAGAGATCTGGTGGTGAGCAAAGTATACCCTGTGGATCCAGGAGATGTGCTGAGCTAGATGATGCTCTGGCCAATGGCATCGTCACCATCCTGTCTTGCTTTTGAGCCCGGCTACGTGCTGAGCCAGGACAGCTGCCTGGCCCAATGCTCTGGATTATTCTGGCTGGGCCCGTGAAGAGGTATCTCTTTCCATTCTGTGCTTAGTTAGAGTAGGGAGTGGGTGATTTGGGGGCTGAGAAGATTGAGAATGTCATTTGTATGCTGAAGGAGAGGAAGGAAAGATACTTTGAATCTATGACCTGGATGAAAATAGCCTTTTAAAAAGGAATCTCTTTTTTTTTTTTTCTTCCAGTTTTAGATTTGAAAACCATTTTCAATCTTTCCTATGAAAAAGCGAAAGAAGAAGCCTGGTAAAAACTCTTATAAATGACTTATTTCTACCGCTMGGCTTGCCTATAAGACTGAAAAAATGGACCATTCTGCATGCTTTTACCTGCTTCCTATAGAGTAATGACTTCCAATCTTATTGACGTCCCAGATGTCATGCGTRGAATGTCCTTGACCCAGCCTCTAGTGTATTAGTTTAGCGTATATGACAGTCTCTCGACTCTTTGATGTTTGCTATGCTACATTTTACTTGGATCTGTTCAGATACAGGGTAGCTCTGTGGACAGAAAGCCTCTGTTTTTTAAAAGCTCTCTTTCTGCTCATTTTTTTCAAGAGTTCACCATAGACACATGAGTGAAGCACATATCATGGATTTATGGGATTCACTCTGCAAGTGAAGCCCAGGAAAGGATCCTGCACTCGCTTTTCCCTGGCTGTGGAAACCTTTATCTTTGCTTTGTTATTAAAGCCTCTTTGTTTTCGGSGGGGGGGAGGGGTTCATTTCTTGCTGCGGAGGGAGAAGAGGATTTCAGAGAAAAAGGCTGATACATCCCCACACTCCTTATGAAAGGACTGGTATCTTTGGAGGTCACTGACTGGGTAAATTAGCCTAGAGACTCTCGGGGAAAAACTGTTATCACCTGTCCCTTGTTTGTGCTCCAGCTGCATTTTGGCTCAGTTAAATCCAGCCTGTATCCAAGGGAAGAAACGTAGCCTTCTGGAAGTTATGCGTCTGTAGATGTTCACATCATCTCCCAGAGAAATACTAGTGTTTCTGCATTAAATATACTCAAAGGGAAAGAGAGCTGAGGCTGAGGCACACTCCAAGTTTTCATTTGAGTGAAATGCCTTTATTCCACGATCACAATGACGACACCTAACAAGTAAAATCAGAGTGTATCCTCATTCACAGAATATGCACAGCCTGTCTCTATTGCTGTCTCAAAACTCTCTCTGGGAAGGCACCTGCTGAGACAGCATTGTAGCCCCTTGTCACAAAATCAAACTGTACATGTATATATAGCTGCACTGTCTTAGCTTGCGAATTTAAACCTCCCTTCTGCTTGCAGTGGCAAGTTGTTGTTCTATGTGTGTTTGAGTTTAAATGAGACGTGCACACACAGATTTATAACTTGAAAGCTTCCTCRTGAAGGCTTTATTTTTGTTCTGTCTTATTGCATTGTTCTTTTTATTAAAACTGAAGGCAATGCTGACTGAAAGATATATTTTTGTTCTTCTATATAGAAAAACACAACAAGCACTGAAGTAGGAAATATAGGAATAAGTGATGACTCTTGAAAGGAGGTTGGAAAGCAGCAGATAAAACCCATTTTTTTTGCATACAAAAGTTTCTTCCCCAAAAAAGCATATTTGATACCAAAATATTTACCAAACACTTAAATAATTTTACTTTTTTTTCCTAATACCAGAATAGTAAAAATGAAAAATGCCATTTATATTAACTAAAAAAAGTTTCTTTTTTTTGGAATGACTAGTACTTTGACTTTCCTGTCTTTGTATTATACTAAAATAAAGATGACTGATAAAAAAATAGAAGTAAGAAATGCAAATGAACATTTTGCAAATTAAAATAGCTCATTCGACCTCTTTTTTTTCAAATGATTGAATTGCTGAAATGTAACAAATTATTTATGTTCAAAACAAGAAATAATTTACTTTTAAATTACTGAAGAACTAAGTAGTTATTTTTTTCCCACGCTCTAATATGATAGCTTTTGTAGAGTAGTTTGGGGATATTTTTATATTTCTGCTTGACCTGGAAATGCAAATGACTCCCATTTGTTACAATTATCGTGCTACCTGTCTAATTTAGTCTATAAACTCCTTGAAGTAGAAAACACATCTTCCTCTGGGGCTACTCAGCTCTGAAGGCAACTCCTCACAGACAGGCAACTGTCTAGAAGAAATCAGTGACATATTCATTTTCTCAACTCATTCTGACTGGGTCAGCCAAATCTATAGGTCCACAAAAACCTCTGAGGCTTATAAAATACTTTCAAAAAGTRAGGAATCCTGGACAAGAGGACTCACATACATTTGGGAATCACTGCTTGTTTTTTTTTTTTATTCCATATTGCCTGTGTAGAAGAGAAAATGAAACGTATTTATGCTGTCAGTTGGGAAGTATTTCCTTTCCTACCCCACCAATCTTTTCCTCTGCATGAAAAGGATAATGGGATGAGATCCACCTGATGCCTCTGCTGTAGTGTCCTTATTAGTAAATGACACACAGTCATGCCTGGTGTGTATGCACAGCACAGAGAGCAGAGCTCCTAAAACCTCATCTCAGAGATGTGGTGCTCAGTGAGCTATGCAGAGCAAGTCTGGGAGCTCCATCAGCTGCGGCACCAGTGCTAGTTATGGTAGAGCTGTGTCCGTGTCACCTCTGGAGCATCATGTCCTTGTAGGTTGTTGTCCATCCTTTACGCCTTGCTGGACTCTGGTAGTCTCCCTGGTGACAGGTGCTCTGATCTTCTCAAAGTTCAACAGCTGGCAACGATCTAGCAGAAAGCCCACGCAGCCTGCCTTCTGGAGTCCTTTTAACCTTAGATTTATTAGCCCTGTTGTCTCTGCAGATTTCTCAACAAGCCCATAAATTAGGAATATTAATAAAAGGGACACTGTAGGTTTAAACTGATAACATTTATTATGGTTTTTATGGCACAGTTATTATCAATTGACATTTAAAATGGCATCATCATCCATCAAGGTGAAATGAATTCAGAAAGCTATTTCTCTGGGGCCAAAAATAATAACAGCAGCAGCATAAAGACTAGAAAAGAGAGAGCACACAAATAATTTGAGTCCAGGTCATTGATTGCATGGTCTGAGGATGGGTTTTAGCAACTTAATTCTCAACTTAATCTGTTCTTATATTTCATAATGCTTCTTCTCCTTACAGTTCCCTCAAGACTTTTATAGAGTTTTTTCTCCTATAGATTTTTTCCCTCTATTAGAAAAACTTTAGTTTATCGATGATAGGGAGCCCAGCTCTTTACTTGGAATAGATCAGGAGCTGTTATATGTAAGAAAGGCTGAATTGATTAAAGATTGTACTTTTCGTAGCAATTGAGGCTTTTGAGTGGCGATTGTCAAGGAGAACTGTCCAGCATGACCATAAACAAGCTTTGATTAATCTCCTTTTGGTTGATGGAAAGTTAAAAATAAATAAGGAATTTGGTTAATTTAGTCCATCCTTGTAATCATGAAAAGAATAATGTCTCCCTCTGACCTTTTCTTCTCAATATGGAGTCAACATTCATAAAAATAAAAAGAAGTCTCCAAGAAAAAAATATTAAAAAAGCTCATGGATTGAACAACAATACAAGAGAAAGTCCATGACCCCTAACTCATTATTTCCAATTGGTAGTATTTTGGTAGTGTATAGATGTCTTTAGTGATGCATGAAAATGAACTCGCATGTCACGGAACAGTTTTTCATCATCCAGATATGGAGAAGGCATCGAATCCCTCTATGAATCACTAGTGCTCTGCTGCACTGCTGCTGCTTTGTATCCGTAGCTACAATTAAAGTATCAGTTATTTTATGCATTTTCTACTATGGAGGTAATCCTGTAAGTACTGCCATGACAGGTTGTGTCGAATGTATGTAATCTCTAGTTCATCTTTCTTTATGCTCTCTTTAGTGGCTGAACTCTGCTTCCTAGGATCATCTGGTCATTTTCTCTGGACTTGCAGTTGTCTACACCATGGATAATATCATTTTTATCTCACTTGTCATGGAATAATTTTTGAGGGCTAGAGAATTTAGTACTACCAGACTTTGAGTTTGTTATAGSATACTGGCAGAGTTTTGTACCTTGTGGTGGGTATGCAAGGTAAAGAGAAGAGAAAAGATCCCTTTCCTGGATATAGAATGGGAACTTACATCATCTAACTTCATCTGTCTAAAAGATAGGAATCCAGCTTATGCTCTCCTGCTTTCTGACTGACACGTCCAAAAGGGTGATTCAGCTCATTCTCTAACAAATTCCAGAAAGATAATCCGAACCTCCCTCTGGAGGTCCTTTTCTCTGCTGAAAAGACAGAAAGCCTCAGCAAGTAGCTTAGTTTAAATATCTGAAAGATAGATGTGTACAGTATGGCAACATCCTTCCCTTGAAATTCACTCTGCAATCTATTGATTTCAACTTTGAGGAACTGGAGTGTGATATTGAGTCCTTTTTGTTCTGTGGTCTTAACCATGTGTGCACTAGACTTCTGGTTTTTTTTTTTTTTTAATGTGATTATATGAAAAAAAGGCAACAAAAACAAAGTGAGCCTGGCAACATACAGAAGTTAGGTTAAGCTGTCCTTCAGTATGTACTCTCTATGGGAAACATTATGCAGAAGAATAGATCTGCCAGCTGTATCTTTATCCAGGAGAAAACTGATCTAGAGTCATTCACATTCTGGGTAGAATTGTATGGGAAGTACATTTCTTTTTGGGGGATTTTTTTCAAGATTTTAAAAGAGATTCCTATACCAAATCAGGATAAAAAAAAAAAAAACCTCTCAAAGACTCTTTTTTTTATTATTATTATTATTTTTCATTTATTAATCTTAGTTCAATAACAATCATTCATTTTGATTATTACAAAATGTTTTGTCTTGCTGTTGATCTTTCTTTTTTTTCTTTTCACTATAGTTCACTTATTTTTAAACAAAGAAGTAGTTTCAAATATGGGAAAAAACAATCTTTTACAAATTATTGGAAAAACATATTTCAGAAATATGAAAGGTTTTCATATTTTTAAAATGAAGAATAAATCCAAACAACACTACCTTRTGGCATATTTTTCTGTATCTGCAGACCACCATGTGCATGCTGACCCAGATTCCTGATCACCTAGATGCAACTGGAAAATCAGCTGTTTGACAAAAAGAAAATGGAAATAGCTGCCTTATCTATGTTTTTCTAAGGCTGCCAGCTATCCAGATTAATAGGAAGCATAGTTAACTATATAGTCACACTGTAGAGTTAAGATCATGTCTTTTGTGAAAAGCATATGGAACATGTCTTTTCCCCAATTTCTGTCGCTACTTTTTTCCAAATCCAGTGGTATGTGAGGCATCCTAGAAGGAGATTATAGCATATATATAGGCAATTTATGTAGTAATAAGAAATTCTTTATTGCATGCATAAAGAATTGCAAGCATGTTTTTTTTATCAATCAAACTTCTCCCCGGGTGACAGAGTAGACAAGGGTTGGCCACAAACTGCAGACTGTACACATCTGATAATCCTACCTTACCCACAGATTGCTTTGATTTCTACAGGAAAGAAACATTTTTTCTATGTCATAAAGTTCTCAGCTAGCTCTGACACTCTGTAAGGATTTTATTCATCAAACATCTTTTATATGATAGGCTTTGCAAGCAGTTTCTGAAAGWGTGCTTTAGATGACAGCAATTAATTCAAGATTAAGGCAGACGGAATCTGTGTTATGTGAACTGCTTGAACCATTTCTTCTTCTTAAAGCTGGACAGGAGAGGGCAGTGTGTCCTGCAGAGAGCACATCTGGGTTGCTACTGCCCAGGTGAGAAACTGAAAATTATCTTACATGCCTCTTCTTCCTTTTAGGTCAGCTGTCCACATGGGAAGCAGATATCAATGAGTGGGAAGTGATACCCTTATCCATCCATCTATCAAAGATTCTCATGCTGTTACCTAAACCAGTAAAATTCAAGAGTTACCAGTCAACAGCAACCTTCATTTTTACATATCTGGGTCTCTGTAGCTTTGCAAGATAAGAAAAAAATCACAGGAATATGTTCTCAAAAGCAAAATATCTAAATCAATTAAAGGCTGGTCATTTTTCAGGTGACARGAGAAGCTGAGAGCTGTCTCAGATTCTTTAAACCTCAGACATCCCAAGGCATAGAGATGATGTTTTAAAGAAATTCATTACATGAAAAGTGACAATCACTTAAAAAACACCTGGATGTGACCCTGTGCCACGTGCTCTGGGTGTCCCTGCTTGAGCAGGGAGTTTGGACTAGATGATCTCTAGATGTCCCTTCCAACCTCAACCATTCTGTGATTCTGTGATTCATGTTTTTTCCTGTAGAATAATTTAAATCTTACTTACTCTAAAAAGTAAGTGAAATGGTTCTGATCCAGGCTCTGCTGCGCCAAAAAGCCTCTGGCCTGACAAGACCCTTATTTAGAATTTCAGGATGAGTTGGAAGCTGGGATGGTTTGCTCTGTCAAATTTCTCTGTAGGTTCCAGACATGAAAGTCAGGAAAGCATCAGGATCTGTCCTCACAGTCATGTAAAAGGAAACCCAAGATCAGAATAAGCTATGATGACAGAGGAGAAAGAGAAGCGGATGTCAAAGACTTGATAGCAGAAGAAGATATTGGGCAGAAACGAGATGCATTGGGAGATCAGGCTAAGAGATATTATATTTGCAACCTGTCCTGTCAACACATCATTGTTGTCAGTGCTAAAATCCAGGTCAAGCTGCGTGAAGAGARAGCAGAAGAGATTACACTGTAGTGATTCATTAGTTCTGCTTACAAAACCTGGATAAAATGTCAGTTCCAAATTTAGACAATGCATCAAAATTTCAGCCTCTGCTGGGGACAGTTGTATCAGGCTGGCAGATGGCAGAGTGACAAAGCAAGCAAATTGTCCACTGAGGCCCTGCAAAATCTTGGGAAAGCACAAGGTTTCTGTGTAAGGACTGGAGAAGGAATAACTTCACCTGCAAGTTCCCTAAAGGAGACATTCATGCATGATAAGGAGAACACAACCCCTCCTTGCCCAGCAGTGCTCTCCCTTCCTGAGCCAGCTCTCCATTTTGGCAGTGTTGGAGCCTACCAAGACCTCCCCTTGGGGATCCTCAGAAGATGATGAAATGCACAATATTCCTAGGCCTTCAGCATTTTGTTTTGTTTAATGGGCTCCTGTGGGAGCTGCTATTCATCCACTCTAGAGAGAGGAGCTTTTTTGTTGTTGCTATTTTTTTTGCCCCCTTCTGCCTCAGGCAGGTCATGAATTATGTGTCTGTTGTTCTTCCTCACTCCAGGACTTCCCTGTGTTGTCCCATAGGGGCCCATTAAGACCTTCCTGGCTGCATCCCTCCAGAGACAGCCCAAGTGCTGAAGTGGCAGAGGCAGAGGAAGAGGCAGGCTCTTGAGCTCGGAGAATTACATCATCTTTGGAGTGGAGCAGCAGATCTTTGTAGAGATTTGGATAAAAGCAGTCGTCTAGATAGCTCAGGGGCATATTTGGTTAACTTGTATGCCAAAATTACCAATAAATTGTCTGACTGCAGGGCAAAAGTCTGGGTGTTGTTGCTTCTCTGGATTGCTCTCTGAATCATGTTATTTCCATTCATCTGGTAAAACAAGAACTCAAACTTTAGGAAAACAGACACTTTTGACCTGCAGCTCTCTAAGGAGGTCTTATGGGTCTRACTGACAAAGAGCATAGGTCTGAGCCAACTTTAGCTCCAGCTGCCTAAAAAGCCTATGTCTTTAGGGCAGAAGAATCCCAACCTGGTTCCTCTGGATATTGCCTAAGAGGGCTGCTTGCATGCATTTCAAATACATTTTCTGCAAAAAGCTCTCTCATATTTTTATTACTACAGAAGCATTAAATGATCTTCTGTACTTTGTATATGTGACTCTCCATAGGCTTTTTCCTCTCCTCTCCTCTCCTCTCCTCTCCTCTCCTCTCCTCTCCTCTCCTTTTTCAACTACATAGTATTTATCTTGCATTCTATAGCAGGAAAGCAACCTTTCTGTAACTGTTTGCCAGACCTTCTGAAGTGCCCTGTGTGCATTTTATCCATAAAATCACTTCCTGGAAAGTCCCTCTAAAGAGCATTATTAGCTAAGGCTGCAGAGTCAGTGACTGGAAGGTTAAGGCAATGCCAGACTTAAGACTGCTTCTATATGTGCATTAGACCTCAAGATCATCGAGTACAACCACAATCCCTTCAACGCCATACCTGCTAAACCATGTCCCTAAGTGCCTCATCTACACACTTCTTGACTCCACCACCTCTGTGGGCAGCCTGTTCCAATGCTTTACTACTCTTTCTGTGTAGAAAGTCTTCCTAATGTCTAACTTGAGCCTCTCCTGGTGCAACTTGAGGCCATTTTCTCTTGTTCCATCTGTGGTTATTCTGGAGACTGACCTCTGCCTCACTATAACCTCCTTTCMGGTAGCTGTAGAGAGCGATAAAATYTCCCCTGAGCCTCCTCTTCTCCAGGCTAAATAACCCCAGCTTCCTCAGCCACTCTTCATAAGGTCTGTACTTCAGCCCCTTCACCAGCTTTGTTGCCCTTCATTAGGACATACTAAAAGATCTGAAGATAGACAGACTTTGGCAAAAGATAGCAAAAGGATTTGTTCCATGAGTAGGACAAGAAGAGCAACTTCTTTGTATGACCTCTCCTTCACACATGGCCCCCAAATCCTCTGCAGATTTTGGCCTTCACAAAAGGCCAAAAAGCTGTGGAGCTGTGGAGCTGTGTCATCCACAGCTTCCACTAGGTACTGAAACCGTGGTGACTATGGCAGGCACAAGAACAGGAAGAGGCAAGTAAGAGTTTAGTTTTATGACTGAGATAATCTCTGAGAAGAAAGAGCATTTTAGAGCCCCCGAACTGGAATGGTTTTTGAGGTCAGCAGTGTTTGGGAGCTGTTGAGTGAATCACATCTCTCCAGTATTCACTCCCAGCTCTTCTAGTCTCCTTGACAATCAGCTGTGCATCACTTCCAGTGGGGCACTGAGAAAGGGTGTAAGAAGGTTATGTGAGAAAGGGCTAAGAATGTTGTGATGTTTTCTCATGCATTAAACTTTTCTCTGGACCCTGCAAGGAGAAAAGGAAAATTTAAGCCCATATGTCAACAGAGTGAAGAACAAATGAACTGTGTATGACCAAAATAAGGCACTGCAGAGTCCCTGTGCATATGCAAAACCTGGCTGAGAATGATCAAGAGTTGTTAGGGTTTCTCCTTCTCCCCCACCCTTATTTCCTCTAACTGTATTTCCTCTAATGTGAGAGAGTGGCAGGGATCCTCTCTGACTGAATAAGGGAGTCTATTCTCAGTTTAGGTTGCCAAAAATAAAAATAATTGGCTGAAATACTCTATTTACTTGTATTACTGTGGGAGTAAGTCTTGAAAAAATGAGTGCGCTTTCAGATTGTCAGGCTGGTGGGTTTTTTTATTTGTTTGTTTTAAATTCATGAATATATATTTTTTAAAATAATCCTTTATTTCTTACTTACTTTTAAGAAAAAAAGAGGAAATCTCTGTGTTTTAGGTACAGTCCTTCCCTCTGCTGGACACTGACAGCAGAATCAAGCATATATTGCTGTATCCTGTGATACTCAGGTTGCCATTTCCATCTTTCCTGCACAGCCAGGAGGGCTAAAAACATTTCTCAGTAATAAAAACAGAGATGTTGTTGTCATCAAAGCAGAGCTGGAGCCCTGGAGCCCCAGGCACATGCCTATGCATTAATCTGTCCTGGACATCATGTAGCTTTGTCCCTCTTGGCTCTGCAAAGGCAGATCCAGCCTTGCAATTGCCTTATATACGAGAAGTTCCCTGCAGACACCAAATATTAATTACCATCCCTATTTGGTGACACTGGTGGGTGAATATACCGTACAGTCATTGTCAGTTTTGTTTTGTAAATACTATTCTAAATTTTGCATGCTAGTACAACCATAGTGGAGATGACACCAGGCAGTGAATTGGCTCCTAATCACCCATCACTTCCTATTTTAATGGATAAGTTTCTTTTACTCCCWTGATGAGGCATGAAGAAATGGAAAGTGACCTCATATTATTTCACATCTCCAGATTTAGGAGCTTTAAATCAGTGCTCAGTACCCAGTAGGTGTAAGCTTGCACTTGATTATGAGTAGAAACACAGTGAAGCACATTTAGATTCCTCCTCATATCCGAACATTAGTTACTTAGAAATGGTACAAAATACATAAAATTCTACTGCCATGGATATAAAAAGGAATTTGAATGCTGCATTCAAGCATCCTCCTGCTTGTTGCTGAAGATCTATAATTTMACTTAAATATTTGAGAAAAGTTGAAACATTGTGTGTTCAAGGCCCAAGTCAGTTCCCATAAAATTCAAATAAAAATTTCCTTTGATTGAAATGGTGGCTGGATAAAGCTTCGAGCGTATGTATGGTTTCTCATTAATATCCAAGTGTTAGAACTAGGATATATCTGAAATATTCATTATCTGAGACTGTTTTTAATACAGTACTTCTGAGATGCATTTTTGATCTCAGGGCATATCTTTTTTAATAGAAATGTCATATATCAATAAAAATACATCTCAGACAAAACAAGCTAAATGGATAAATATTCAGTTGGCTCCACTTTAACACACAATGGCTACACAACATTAAAATATATTAATATATTAATATAAATATATATATACAAACAGACATACACACACAGAGATGTCTATAACCAGGGACTTCTTTTTCTCTTGGYGATCCAGGGTAATAATGACAAAGCCAAACCTGGGACATTATACTTCATAAAAAGGAGCAAGACAGATAGCTTTAAATGCACCTGAAATGAGTAGAGAGCATACAGGCAACAGAGAAGAGGATGAGGTGAGTGTTTATGTAAAGTGCAGAGATGCCCAAGGTAATGTGCACGTGGAACATTACAGATGACCTGTCTGGATGTGCAAATAGCAAAGCTGTTTCATGTGGAAGGTGATTCTGCAGTCAATGCTCGAACTGGATGATAGCATACATGTAATCAAGGAGAATCACACAACATAATCTCCATATTCCTGCTTCACCCTCGAGAATGTTGTTACTCCCAGTGTTCTGTAAAATCTTCCCATTAAAGTTTTTCACCAGGTGCTGCTTCTTTTTTTTCTTTTTCTTTTTCTTTTTCTTTTTCTTTTTCTTTTTCTTTTTCTTTTTCTTTTTCTTTTTCTTTTTCTTTTTTTCTTTTTCTTTTTCCTTCTCCTTCTCCTTCTCCTTCTCCTTCTTTTTCTTTTTCTTTTTCTTTTTCTTTTTCTTTTTCTTTTTCTTTTTCTTTTTCTTTTTCTTTTTCTTTTTCTTTTTCTTTTTCTTTTTCTTTTTC
>NW_020456154.1:2353363-2388097 GCF_003342845.1 Nothoprocta perdicaria | reverse complement strand
TTCTTTTTTTTTTTCTTTTCTTTTTTTTTCTTTTCTTTTTTTTTTTCTTTTGGTGAATAACAAATAACAAAGATGAATCCTGTATAGATTTACAGCTGGAGAAGGGTGTAAGGCCGGCTAACAGGTTCCCTATTTTGAACCCTAAGTTCAATCTGGACATAAGATTTTGGATTTTGGAAAGCTAAACTCACATACTTGCACATGAGATTCTGTTCAGCTTGCAGGCTGCTAGGGAGACTGTTCTCTGGCAACTGAGGCATCATACCGAAAATTCCATGCAAAATTCAGTCTCATCCTGCGGATTTAACTGTAGCACAGCATAGCATCACCTGGAGAAAGGAAATCTTTTCCTGCAGAGGAGTTCACTTTAATTCGTGCCTGATTTACTGCAGCTCAGCAGTGGCGATTCTTGGGGACTGAAGGGAAACTCAGAAGCAGACACTACAAACAGGTCTTCAAGCCGCATCCCCGCGGTGTGTCTGCCCGGCTGGCAGTGGCTAAGTGGTGCTAATGGCCCACTTCTCCTCCCCCTTTTGTTTCCACAGCGATTTGCCGACAGTGGCCTTTCAAAATCCCGTTTTAAAGAAAGAGACACAGGCATGAGTTTCTGAGGAGGAACGAAAGAATGCAGCCTGAAAGTATGTTATTTTTTTTCCCCCCGAGAGTGAAAAAAAATAGCAAGAAGCATTTGCTTACCACTTTGTGCATGATGAAACACACTTATCAAACAGCCTGCCTACCTTGGATTCCTTCATGGGGCGATGGGTCAGGATCCCTAGAGCACAACAGCTCATGTGCTGAGCTTGAAGTATGCTATGAACTTTTGCACATRGTGAACGGGCAGGTTAATACAATTTCTGAAAGTGGTGAGGGAGTTAAGTTGCTTGTATAGACTTAATTCRTAACTGAGAAAAGCAGTAAGGCTTGGCACACACCTGATATAGTGCAGTGGGAACRTTTAGGGGAACACAGACAGAAGGAGTTAACCCACTTGCAATTTACATGATGTGCCTGTTTCTTATATTGGTTAGTATAGGTGAGTTCTTGCTTTTTGGCTTGTAAGTGCCACTGTTACAAAGCCTTCTGATGGAGGATGTCTTCTTTGTTTCTTTGTGATGTTTCACTCTGGGCAAACTGCACATGGTATAGGTCATGGGGAAGGGAAACGATTCTCTCTGCACAGGTCCTCCTTCATATCATGACTATATTCAACCTTGCAACATTGTCTTCTCTATGCAGAGTCCAAACATGTAACCTTCAAAACAATAAACTTCAGTCATGAATGCAAGCTGGACCCCAAAACAATGTGATATTCTGCTAATATGTGGGCTGTAGTCATATCCACCATTCTGACAGTCTGTATTTAATGCTTCTAAGCGTAGCTTCCACCTGAATTTCTCAAGACACTCAACTGAAATTACAGACCATCTCAGCCTAGGTATGGTAGGTACTGTACAAATACAGAGCTAGTAGACACTTGTAAATGTATGCAGATTAGTGTCCAATGATTCAGTGATGTTACAAATCCAAAAAAGTTTTTAAATATCTTGTTACCTCTTTTTTGCTGTCCATAGTGGAATAGGTTGCCATGAAGTGAGCTTTTTTGGAAGGAATTTGAGCATTTGTATCTGAACATCTCTTTGGTGAATGTCAGCACCATGCAATGGAGAGATACATAAGCTAATTTCAAATATGCTGGTCCCTGCCATGCAGGACTGCATTGAACTTTGCAGTGCTGAGATATGCTGCTTCCAAGACTCACGAAACTATCTTGTTTAGCAAGAGTCCTGAATGGGCAATTACTGAGCCCTGCTTCAAGGAATGTTTTTGGTGAAGGAATTACAGTGCTGCAACACACCATTCAGTTCATTAACACAGCATTCAACCTAGCATGAGGCAGGAGAATCCTCATTCCTGGCCAGAATAACATGGAAATCCAGTTCCTCCTCAAGATTTCTCCATCAGCACTCTCTGGTGCAGGTGGCCAGCTGGCTAGCACTTACCTGTGCAACACAAAAACGCTGCCCTCTGAGTTAAAACAGCTGAATTCCCGGACTAAAGTCACTACCCTAAACTTATTGCATATTAGGTATCCCTCTTCCTGTGCACCAGCTCCGTTTTCTCTTCCTATTTGCCTTGGCAAAGGTGTGAGCACTAATCAGAAGATATATATATATATATATATATATATATATATATATATAAAGTGTTTGTGTGGTTTTTTTCTTTTTTTTTTTTTTTTTTTTTTTTTTTTTTTTTTTTTTTTTCCGGTGGAAGAGCCGGGTTTCTCTGGAAGCTGCCGGGCCCCAGGTAAGGTCCGCGCTGCCGCCAGAGGGAGCCGCGGTCCCGGTCGCGCCGGACCGGGCTGAACCCGGCAGGACCGGGGGACTTCGCCGGGACCCGAGGGGCTCGTCCAGGGGCTGCACGGGCGCGGAGCGGGCTGCTGAGGGTGGAAGAGAGAGTTTGGATGCGGAGCAAGGGGAAGCGGCTCTGCAGCGGTAGCAGGGGGCAACGTGGCCGGGGTGCCCCCAAAGTGGCAGAGCTGGGGCAGGTTTKGGGGCAAAAGGGGTGGTTTTGCAACAGGGAGGTTGCTGGTGCAGCCCCTAAATATCCTCTTTGGAAAAGTGAGCAGTGAAGTGGCATGGCCGGCGGCTGACACGACGTTATTTACTGCAGTCAGAACTAAAACTGGTTGTGAAGGGCTGCAGAAGGAGCCGGAGATGCTGAGTGATTGGGTAATAAAAATGGCAGATGAAATTCAGCGTTGATGAATGCMAAGTAATGCACGCAGAGGAAAACAACCTTAACTATACATGCAACAGTGATGGACTCTAAATGAGCTATTACCACTCGGAAGACAGATCAGAATCATTACATATAATTCTTCAGAAACATCAGCTCAAAGCTAGCAGCGGTCAAAAAGACAAATGGAATATTAGAAATAATTAGGAAAGAAATAGAGAACAAGATAAAAGACATTCTTTTTGCCGCTGTGTAAATGCATGCTGTGCCCAGATCTTGAACGCTATATGCGGCTCTGCTTTCCTGTCAGGAAAGAAAAAAAAAAAAGAGGTTGGCAAGGTTGGCTAGAGGAAAGGGACAATTCCATCAGAAATATGAATAGAAAATGATTATTCACTGTTTCTGATAATACAAAAACTGTTGCATTAAATATATTAGACAGTAGTTTTCTAGGAAACACTGTAAGTATTCAATAGATGGTTGCACTGTGGAACTCATTGCTGCAGGGATTTTAAATGCTATATGTGTAAAAARGTGAAAAAAAAAACTAACACAAAAATTAAAGTGCAGGCAGTGGGCTGAACAAAGGCTTATTTTTGGAGTGATCTGTATGCAAATAAAGCTTAGGAAATAGCATAGATTCTAACTGCTGGAAAGGCCTAGGGGGTTAATGGGGATTACTCAATCACAGCCTTGATGCTGTATTTTTCTTTCTTTTTTTTTTCTTTCTTTCTCTCTCTCTCTCTCTCTCTTTCTTGGTTGCTTTCCCTGTTAGCCTGCACAGAACTTTTCTTTGAACCAGAAAGGCCATACTTATGTCATTATGCTAAGGATACAGAAATATTTTAGTCCCAAGGAAAATTAATCGCAGAATTTTTCGKTTTAAAGAATAGGGAAATCAGTTCTGCCTCCAGCTGGGTCATGTCTTACTGTGCAAGGTGTTGCATTGATTGAAGCAAGACTCCTGGCACAGCAGGAGCACCTTATAACAGAAGCTACCCGAAAAATAAGAGTGACTGAGAGTGGGATTCATTTTGCCTGTCTTCAGCTGCAGCTAAAGAACTAGGTACTTCAAGCAACTAAGGTACCTCTTTCTGTCACAGTATTCCATGTTCCTGTGACAAAGGAAAGGACACACTATATGTATATATACACACACATACATATACAAATACATATATATGCATATATATATATATACACACAYATATATATGTATGTAACGTTTCCAGGAAGAAAAGCAACCGACCCAAACACAGAGAGCATAAATCAGCTTGCCTGCTTTTCCATGTCTGTAACAGGAAATGGAGGTGAGGTGGTGTGGACATCTTGGAGTAAAGACAAGATCAGGGAATTTAATTTCCCGGAGGAAATTAAAAAGCGACATTGCTTGCCTTTGGAATGTAGCAGAGTATCCATGTTTTTCAGGTGTCTCAAGGACAAGAGGAGTGAGCAAAAATCAGAAGTATTTCTGTTAAGAGGCATAAATATTTCAAGTCAATGCAGGATTATTGAATAAGAAACCCCCTTCAGGACATTAATGAACTGCTGCAGAGACTTAACAGTTTTGCTTAAATAGGGCTTCATCCCGTCTATGGGAGAAGGCATTTCTACCAGTGGGGAAGCGTTACTGCTCAGGACTGAGTCTTGACTGCTGGAGCAAGCACAGTTTAGATTAATAGCAAGCAAAACCCAAGCAGAGTGTTGCAGAAGACAGTACAAAAGAAAGGATGCTTCAAACTGTATGTTTTTGTATCAGAATGTTTGTTACTGAAATATTTTTTTTTAAAAAAGGACAAAATTTTAAAAACCGAATAGCTTCAAGATTTAGGAATATTTCTCCCCTTGTCTCCAGAYTGCAAGCCTTGTTTAGCTATTTTTTAAAAAATGACAAATCATTTCTTTTTTTCCCAGGGAAAAGAAATATGCATATACATTTATACACATATCTGTAAGCACAGAAAAACAAACAGCTGATCATCTTGTCAGAAGTGGGTACAGAGGGCCTGTCTGTCAGCTGGTTTCTTTGGTATACACAATTAATTCATATTAATTATCATGTATTGCAGTGGTGCGTAGCAGCTGCCACTGAAATTTAAGCTCCCTTATGCTGTATCTCTACAAGCACTAGGGGCTAGTGCTAGCCTTGAAGYCATCCATGCATAACTAGGCAAGAGAAGCCATGGCAAGGAAGAGCAGACATGTCTTCCCCATTTAATCTCTGTCCATCCTTCTGATTTGTGGAGGAACATCCACCCAAAGCAAAGCTTGTCTAAAAATCCCAGACGAAGCAAATGCCTTGAAAGGGCCTGGGGCAGTACTGTGAGAGATCCCAAAACAAGCACAGAACCCAGAATAGTGTGGTAGATATAGGGTGCTGTGCCTATAGTAGAGTCCCTCCTCTGTCTCCAAGGCCAGGATCAGACTTGCTGATGTGGCTTCTCCTTCCACAGTATCTCGGTGGAGCGCTGGTAGAAGGGCCACCACCATCCTCCCTTTAGTGACAAACACATATAGGTAGCAGCTCAGCAAAGGGCAAAAACAATGGCTCTACAATCCAGTGCAAGCCTTCCTAAGTCTTCCAGATGAAGAGATCTCCCAGTCCAGCATGCCTTAAGATCAAGTAGTCACATGTAGTCCTATACCACTGACTGCACTGTGCGTGGCACATCATCTCTGGGAAGAAATCGCACATTTTGCAGTGTAACTTAGTTTGGGCTATGCCTATTGTTTCAGAGTGGTTTCTGGGGATCGCCTTTAACCTGTTTAAAATAAAATTTGAAAAAAAAAAGCCTGAAAGCTGCCATTAACACTCAGTGTTATTTCAATATAAAGGCAACGCATGCATTAAAAATGAATAGGTAGATTAGATATTTAACATTCAGTTGGAGTACCGGTGCAGTCTGAGGGCATGAACTGTAGCCAAGAATATATGGATTCTTAAAACTGTTTCCTGCGTGAAATCTCAGTATCAGCCTGTCCATGAGTAATGAGGAGAAGCATGATGTAAAATAACTGTATTGTTCAAATAGTGTCACCTCTCCCTCCCCAACATTTTCTTAAGAAATACATTACAAACCTTCATAAGGCACCTGGCCATCTTTCTCAATCTTTCTTTTTTCCTCATCCTGATAGAATCAGTGTTCTATATTACGCCTTAGATTCAAGAGATTATAGCAATCTTCTGTGTTTTTTCATTAGTTGAGCTCATTCTGTGCAAAAGCTGTTTAAGATTCATGAGTGATTTTACCTCTGCAAAGAATAGGAGCACAGCAGAGGAAAGACAAAAAAAAAAAAAAAAGAGGAAAAAAGAGGTGGGGGGAGAAATATCTGGTATTCCACTCTGACCACAGGATGCTGCAATGATGAGAAATATGCACGCAATTAACTCACAGCTAAATGCAACAAATTCAATTTCTTCGTGCAACACACAAAGGCTGTTCCCACCAATGAACTGAGCTTAGCTTGCTGCATCCAAACCATATGCATCCTCCCTCTTGTGCAGACTGATGTTACACAGGCAGACTCTTGCCTTACTAGGTGTCTGCAGAGCCGTAAGTTCCCAGCAACTACCAACGACATTCCCCAAGCTTGGAGCCTTGAGGTCTGTAGTTTCTGCAGAGAGATCACATTGTTTCAGGCCAAAGTTTCTTATCTTCTCACACCAGCAACCTGTAGACAGGGCAAGTCAGATTCTGCTCTCCACCCTGAGAAAGTGAAGAGGGATAAAGGTGGACACGGGCTTGGATATTTCCTAGGACCTGTGTGTCTCTGTTCTCACCCACAGTGGAAGTATGGATCATTTTAGCTAAGCAGCTGTAGGTTCATTGCCATAAGGGAGAAAAGCAGACAGAGTAACAGAATCCCTGCTCCAGTGGGTTTATTATGCTTCAAGCAGCTCAGTAATTGCAGTCTGAAGCAATGCAGCGCAGTGGCTTTGTGCATCCTCCTCCTCCTCCAGACAACTAAGGCATCTGGTGTGAACATTTCGTGTACCCTGGATTGGCCAGAAGGATGATGTGTACTGTTATTTTTTCYACATTGGATGCTGTTTGTCGAAAGTGTTTGCAAATAATACCAAGCTCCCTTCCCTCCTTGCTGTCCCATCCTATTTCCGCAATGTACTTGGCACGGGCCTGTAGCATTAAACTTGTGATAGTCTGAATCATTACCTTCAGGCTTTTGGTTAGGCCACGTGCTTCATTGCTTTCTTGGTTCAGGGCCTTAGCACCCTGCAGTCACCAAATGAGCAAACCTACTGTGAAGCCAGTGCCAACTTTGAGTGGCTAGGCAACAGCACTGGCACATTGTATTGATGCTTTCTTCTTCATTAAGAAAGATGATTTGAATATCATTATTTCTTGAAAAGCATCCAGACTGTGAAAAGATTCAGACGCTGTTGATCAAGTTACCATGGATTTCTTTTGAGAAATTCAGGCTATTAAGAGCAAGAATGTTTTGTCTGAAATGCCATACAGAAACCTATTGATGGAAATAATCACTTGCTATCTGTTACCTTTTTTTTTTTTTTTTTTTTTTTTTTTTTTTTTTTTGTGCACAAGTAGAGGTTTACTGTGTTCCTAATTACATTGAATTAGAAGAATTTGTGCTAGCAAATCTGATCATTCTGAATGAGAATGCTTCCTGGAAAGGGAATGGCAGAAGATACTTCAAATGGTGAGTCCAGAAGGAAAGGTTCTGAAGATGGACAGACTTGAGTCATAAAGCAGAAGGGATACAGTAATTGTCCTTCATATAGCTGCTTAAATTTTCTCTACCTGTACAAAAGTAATCAGTAATATTATACACAGACAGTAGCACATCTTCATTTGAGAACATAATTTATTGGAACTGCTTAAAGAATCACCTACAATTTCATATAATGGGGACAGATGCCTTTGAGGCATCTGGGAACAGGCAGGTTATATCAGTTACAAAAAGATAATTTCTACTGTCTAATCCCACTCTAGAAAGTTCCCCAGATGACTTCTGCAACACAATTGTGACTATACAAAAAAAAAAATTTCCCTTCCTGTAACTAAATTAAAAAGAAATGTGTGTGGTTTTTTTTCTCATTTACAGGAAGATCTTTTTACACCTTTTTACTAGTGTAAACTGGAGCTGGTCGTGTCCACAGTCTAAAGGAATASGGGAAGCCAATTCTTCAATGTTTACTACAACCTCGTTGACCCTCTTTCCTATCAGTCTGTCTCTGGTGGTAACAGCAAGGATAAATGTGCAAAAAGAATATTTGCTTAACATACTTTTCCATTGTCAGGTAGTAGAAATAAGAATCAAGGTTTTACCTTTACCCTGCCTTCCCCAGGCTTACAAGAAATGACTGYCTGGTAGCACAGTTGCAGAATCCCTCTCTGAAGCTGTCTGAGGTTTCAAAATTGTTAAAATCCTTCTGTAGCTTATGAGAAAAGTTAGCATAAATATCTCATCTTTAATTTCTAATCCAGTGGACTCTGAAGTGCCAAAACTAAGACAAGAACAGATTACATTTACCTCTCTAAATGCAACATCCTCTGGGGCAGAATACAGTGACTTTTAATGGGTTCTTGCRCAACTGCCAGTAGGCTGGGGCAGGACTAAAAATCTGAGAGTAACTTTTTGACGGATGCCCCCTCCTCCTCTTCATATACCTRGCAAGGATCCATAAACTCATTGAGATTCCTTGGGAATCCAACAACTGCAGAGGACAAGCCGAGGAGAAAGAAGTGTCACATTACTGTACGTCACAAAGGAGACTTGCAGATTCATTATTTAATCTCTTATGTTCCCTCTGGGACTTGAGGAGGATTATGACCTGTCCTCACTGAGAGCAAGGTGACTTCTTAGTTAAGCACATGATAAGTTTTTCACCGACTGCACTCCATCCTACACACCAGTTTTAAGTCGGGTCTCTTGATTTGAATGGAAATTCTCAACCTCTCTGCAGCTGAGCTCCATTTGAGGAAGTTGCCTCACATGCCACTAATCCAGCTCCCAAAAGATAAGGAGGTCACTATTTCACATGTCTCCATTTAACACATATTATCAGCAAACATTCCATGGTGGCATTTTCAAACAGCTGAGGTTAGGAGAAGGAGTGAGAGGGGAGAATCTGCCCKAACTTTCCTATACAAGAAAGGCTACGAGTCTTTTTGGTTATATTCCCTGACTGAAAGGTACAAGTATTTCATCACTAAAGCAATGACCTTGTGCTACCAGTCCCAGAAGCACTGGGCATCCTGGACATCCACACACACACMCACCTGATGTGACAACCAGGTTGCAATGCCATATTTCCTGGGGTGGGAATATCTCTGCGCACATGCACACATAAGGAGCCAGACGCTTGCYGACTGCATCACAATTGTTAGGTGTGTCTCTCACAAGCAGCAAATCCATTTCTTTCTGAACTGATTCTGTTAAGCAATTCTTTTTTTAAAATCCCAGGAAAAGTCTGAAATGAACAATGACCCCAAAAACTGACTCCACAGCATTTCCAGGCAGAAAAATGCCATATTCCAAGTGATGTGATGACTATACAGGAACTGTTTATTTCCAATCATGAGAGCAAAACCTGGATAGTCAGAGAGACTGAGACTGGCCTGTTAGACCTGCAGGGGTGATGAGAGCATGTCCTGCTTCACTTTTTACAGCAGTATAAAAGAATTTAAAACTGAGCTGATGCTTTGCATTGTTTTTCACTTAAGCCCTCTAGTCCTTCTCTTCACCACCTAAACTGGTCATTCATCCTTTGCCTCTCTGCCATGAAATTACCATTTTCCATCCTCTCACAGTTGAGGTCACTGTCACTAACACTACCTCATATTCAAACTGATTAAAGTAACCCAGATGATTTTACTTGGCACAAATGAAGCAATACTGACACAAACCACTGTGCTGGCAGGTTCAAAAGGGTCCTTAACACTAGGGGAGGGAAGAGGCAGGAAGAGGAGGACAGGGGACAAAACAGATGAGCAGCTGCAGTGGTAGCATCCAGCAGCACAGCTGGATCCGAAGGAGCGTGTTTGTCCACAGCTCCTGAAAGCAATTAAACCAGAGCCTTGAGCAGTCTGGCCCATCTGAGAAAAAGGACCACTGTTTTGTTAATTAAGTAGGAACTTGGATATTTGTCCTTTTTTTTTCCCTAGATTGTAACATTCATGGGGTTGTGTGTACTATGTAAGATTTATTACTGGTAGCTGATCCTCCATTAAACTGTGCATATCAAATGAGAAGGCCATGATACCTATTTCTAAGCGATTTCCGAAACAAGGTAGTAGGAAGGGAAAATCTGCTGCAAATTCAACCAGCCCATGAGGTGTCTTTTGTTCCAAATTGAAGTGCTTAAATTAAGAGTGWCATGAAATTTCTGAAGGATTCAGTTTTAAAACCTATTTTTTCCCACTAGTTTCCACACTAATCTTTCCTTTCCTAATGTACTGTGTCACTGTTGTATTCAAGAATATTCATGTCAGAGCATCCTGGGATTGTGTGAAGTGCAACAGCCTAAGAGAACATTTGTATATACTTTGAGGGATACTATTCTGAATTGTTTCTTGGCTACCTAAGTGCATAGTCACTCGATTTTGTCAAGCTCATAGCATTAAGTAGTTTTTATATCGTTTTATATAGGAAAATTCAAAGCATTAGAAAATATTGATTTGTCCGAAGAAACAGGGCTGCAGAAAACACTACACTACCAGAAGCCAGACAGTTCCTTAGGATCTTCACCTCTTTATCAAATTTCTTATATACTATCCTAGAGGGAATTACCTCAATTACTGCAGTGGAAATGGTTTGGCTAAACTTAAGCAAACCAAATTTTTACTCTAATCTAATAGTAAGRCTGCACCATTTTGACTTTTAATATTAAAAATTTAACTCAACATGCCATAGAAAATTAAATGATATAGTCAAAATGACACTCTTTATCCTCTGCCAGTTTATCTGCATCTGTGGTCAYGCTGGCCAAGCTGGAGTGGGACAAACTGTCCCAGAAGGGATCACACGGAATATCTCTCAGAGTTTCAGTCTTGGCAAAGGAAGTTGTTTTTACCCAGCCCTCCCACTTATCCTTGTGTGAAGCTTTACTGGAATGCAGGTTAGCAGCCTCCTAGAAACCATGTCACAAGAGGTGCTATTGATGCCTTGGCCATGCAGAGAAATTCTTTCTCCAGTTGCCTTCACTGCCTGCTACCATTTCTCTCCTCCCCCAACTGTAAAGCTAAAGGGCCAATGCTACGCATACTTTTTAAAATTAAAAATGGGCAACGTTATCTAGAATTTTAGCATTATAAGCCATTTTTATCATTTACAATGCAGCTATAGTAAATTATTTAATTGTATGGCACCTCTTTGCCCCTCACAGCAAGTGCATAACATTTATTAGCTTCAAAAGGAGCTATGTGCACATAACTATGCAAGAAATGAACATACCCCTTTGATTACAATAAGGTTATAAGCAGCAGGAGTCCATTATGATTAGCAGTAACATGAAAAATTTTCCATAAATCRTAAGTATTACTTTATAATTTCCATTTCTCCTTATCCTTTTTCTCTGTGTGCATCTACACATTTATATTTTTGTCCTAATTCAGGCACTCTGCAATCGCCTCAAAAGCTGTTTTTCTTTGTAACCTGAAACAAATTTGCTGAATCTTTTTAATTTCCAAAGGATCAATTATATCAAAAGAAAGGAAAAAAAAAAATGCGAACAACAAACTTTCTGCTTCTCTACCCTACGGCTACATCTGACTTAAATGCTAGTTTGCATCCTTGCAAAGTCTGCCACATCTCCCTGTTCCCAAATGGGAAAACAAGTAACATTACTACCATCTCAGCCACTCCAAAGTGTTCAAGGACTGGAGGGGAGCTAGGAAATGCTGCAGGCTTCAGTACTTCCACATTATTTGCCTATGGTGGTACTGTTTGACTTACTKTATTTTGGTTGTGAACCTCTGTTCTAAAAACATGTATTTTTTTTTTTCCTGACACTATCATTTAGCAGTGATTCTAGGAGGCTGTAATTTGTATGATATAAGCTAACGATGCAGATCTCATGCAGATGCGATCTCAGACCTCTAATTTCTGTGAAAGCTGTGGGACCATTGGAAGAAAGGTGAAATGGTTCTGAGATGGGGGTGGCTCTGGAGGCTGTTTCCTTTAGATACCACTTAATATCATCTATTATATGGAGGTAGGACTAGGCAGACTGCTTCTCTACTGTGTTAGCTCCTGTATTTCACATTCATCTGCATAAAATCACAATTCAGGCCAGTGCATATGCTGTGCAAATGGCCAAGAATTATGTCCTCCTTTGACATTACAGAAGACATTTATGCTGGGAGAGCAGGGAATTAAAAATCAACAGAGAAAACCTTTGGCACTTCAGGTAGAGTTATGTGTTTCAAAAAAGGGAATAGCATTTCTTTCCTAAAGTGCAAAGCAAATGTGGAAGATAAGCTGTATTTCCTAGGACCAGATTCTGAATTATTTCCTATAGTACTGTAGTACTGAACAGCCATTAGAAAGCAATATTAACCTTGTTGTCTTTTTTATTTTTTTATTTTTTTTCTTTCATGGCTGCTTTGATTCTAGTTCAGAAAGTATATCTGACAGAATGGCCAGAATCTGTGGGAGGTTCTGGAAAGTGGCCATCCCATGTTTCTGGAGGATGGAGTCTTCCTATGGGTAGATTTGCTATCACAAGGAATTGCAGTATACCTGCCATTAAATAAAAAGAAAACAAGAATCCCTCAAAATGCTACTTGGGTCTGTAAGCAAGAAACAAAGGCAATGTCAGCACGGAATGAGGAGCTAAATCACAGCTTCATCTACACATTTTCCCTTGGGATACAAAGAGAGCTAAATCTGGCTGTCACTGCGGCTGAGATGTGTAATCAACACAATTGTGCAACCAACAAATTTCTGCACGTATTGCTACCATTTTTTGCTGAATATTTTATCAAACCAAGCATTCTCATGAATACTGACCACCTACCRTTCAAATATTAAGAATGTTTCCACTGAGCTCAGTGGATGTTAGATTAAGTCTTGTGAAGAAGGTAAGTTAACTGGAATACTAGAGCATGAAAAAAAAGAATAAAATAAAGATTTCTTTCAGTTTGAGCACTAAAATCATGAAGTTTGATGTGAAGATGAGAATTTGCTTTTGTGTAGGGAGGGGAGAAGGGACATTCCTCATGAGAAGTGAAGCAGTAGCTTTGCTTTTGGAGCCAAAGGAAGTGTTTTTTCTCATTGAAGATAAAAGAATTGATTTGCTATAGAAGCTTTTGGGCACAACAGAGACTTGAGCCCAGGCTGAAGAATATGATAAGTAATGATGAGGATCTCTTGTTTAGTGTTAATAGAAGGCAAGAATGACTCTTTTATCACCATATTTAGAATTCTTGCAGGATTATAGAAAAATGATTCCACTATAAACACAGGTAAGCAAATGCCTTACCAATTCACTCAACACCAGTGAACACTAATACCTTAATGCTTCCTATGCTTAAGTTTTCAAAAGTGAAAAGAATAAAATTTTATCATATTTCGTTACTTTATTCCTCCTAGAAGACTTCAAAGTCTAGAATTGAAGTCCTAGATGCAAAAATGATTTGTTATTTGTATATTTATAAAACTGTATGAGTAAGTGACAAATAACTGCTTTTTTCAAATGGCGACATGTTTTTTGTTATAAAACTGTGTTTTCCAATAGTTGTAGCACATGAAACATCCAAATTCTGGCTGAAATTTGCCATGCCTCATGAATAGTTTTGAAAAGTTTACATATAAAATATTTAGACTACTTTCGAGGGAGAATAAGAAGCAGAATACATTTCTCCGATTATCTCTTATGACCCTTTTCAGCAACCATTATTGCCAAAACGGCTGACATTTCAAAACAGTGATTTGGCATGGAAATAGCTCTGCCCAAGTTGCAATGCCCATCCTTATTGTGAAGGAAATTGATTTTTATTTGACTGAGTTATGAATATTTGAAAATCTCATATAAGCCATGCACTATAAAAGGATTTTTTTTACTTACAAAGCCTCTTAGAACTCTGTTCTTGGAGTGCTTAACTTAACATGGTCTGAACAGTTCCAGGAACTCCAGCAGGATGACCACAATGCACACAGCTTTTGTGAGCAGAAACTCTTTATAAAATAGGGTTACATGCATGTTTTTAATACTGCACATACCCTGTAGCTAATTTCAATGCATAATGAAATGGCTGCATTCCAAATGACTCTAAAAATTTGAAACATGCTTGAAATACCCAAATTCCAGGCAAAAGAAGCCCTTTTCCTAAGGTCTTTGGTACATTTGTCCCTCCTGTTCTGATCAACAAAAACATAAAAATATCCAGAGCAGGGAAGAAAAATAACTCTGGATTTTACTGATTTTATTTTTATTTTGATCTCTCTTTATTTATTTATTTATTTATTTATTTATTTTTGTGATTGGACTTCATAATCTTCTGCAATTCCATCTGTATTCACAGTCTCTACTGTGCTGTGAACAGGAGTGCAATCTAAAAGGTGGGAACTCGAAGGCTATAGTTTAGGATACAGGCTGGTAACACTAAGCAGCCATTCCTCTTCTTGTTCCCGAGGAAGCATCTGGCAGCTAATCAAAGAACAAATATCTTCAATTCCTACTCTGAAGCTGAAACAGTGAGTTTTTGGCAAGCCTGGTTAAAACACTAACAAAGGAGTTCAATTCCATGGCTATTGTGGTGGAGATAAAATTGATATGGAAACTACCTTCCACATGGAAAAGACTGGAAAAAATCTTTCTACTGGACATTACCTTCTAGCTTCTGCACAACTTTGCATGTATCTGCAAAAGGAGGTTGATTCAAGAGACAATAAGTTTCTAGCAACAGATACTGAGAGGTAGGTAGTTAGCAAAGATTTGCTTGACAGAGCAGAACTAGAGATCTTAAAAACGACTTTAGAGCACGTTTCTCACTAACAGCTCTAGAAGCACATGTCAAAGGGAGGAGCAGGACCCTGCCATTCACTCAGGGAAAGTAATTTATAACAAAGGAAATGAGTATGGTCCAGGTACCTGTTCTGTTCTCTACTTGTTCCTACACCAATGGCAGTGTTGCCTAAATGTAAAAGGGCATCATCTGAGCTAGCTGTTAGCCATTTGGGTATGTCCACAATGCAACAGTGCACTGAGATGCAAGCTCCAGTCTGAAGGCATTACAGTTGTATTAATGTGACCAAGCTAATAAGCTTTGCCTCAGGGAAACATTATCTAATGTTTCAACAACTGTTTAGGGTAAAATGCCAAAGCCAGATATTCTCCCATCTTGCACAAATGCTGTAATCACTGGAAGATAGGAAGATAGGACAGTGCCTCTTAACAGTCTCTCTTAGTCTCTCTCACTRTCTATCCCGATGATCAGCCATTCCTGTATGCATCGTGGCCCAGGCTGGAGGTGCAATGGGAAAGCCTAAACTATATTAAGGTTGTTAAGGAACTCACTTGAGTAGAGGGACAGATAGATATGCATTTCTCCTCCTTATAAGCAGAGAATAAAACGGAGGTTTTCTACTAGGAAGGACATGCTCTAAACCTGCCTCTAAATAAGGGCAAACTTCCCATGTTCTCTGTGCTTGGAAAAAAAAAAGGTAGGGGAACATCTCCCTGTAATCTATAAACTTCATGGGCCCTTAGTACCAGGTCTAGATGCTAGTCTGAGAATCTGAGCCTAAAAATCAGTGTTGCTGTGTCTTCTCCCTCTTCTATCTTGTAAGGACACTACAGCTACACAACAGAGACACCTATGTAGTGTCCCATAGTGTAGTGACTTACGTAAGGGAGGGTTATAGAAAACTGTCATTAAACATGCAAAAGCAACACTGATATACAAAGGGAGCAGGGAGATAGGTCAGTGCAGATGGAGCAGGTATATGATGTGACTGAGCAGATGAGGCCCACTTCTCATGATTTGGAAGTGGACATGCACGATCTGTCAGCACTTAAGTGGAAAAAAGAGGGTGGTACATTACAGCATGTTGACTCTCAGCTCTAAGTAGGGAAAGTATTAAACCATTTCCTCCTTGTTAAAGGGCTGTCAAAGGGCTCGTGGATAACAAAGCCAGTTTATCTGAACAAAGAGGCAATTGTGTATTGCATACATATCATTTTATCCAGGAGCTACGATGACTCAAACTTCCTATCTCGCAGCTGATGGCATCATTAGAAGGTTTCTGCCCTGAATTAGAACAGGAACCCTTGAAGGAATAATAGTCTCATGATTCATAGCCTCTTGTTATTTATTTGCTCTATAAATTACTTACTCCTACTGTGCAGTGCTCAGGGTGAGGCTGAGAGTGTAGTACAGGGGTTGCCAGTAAGCATTAAGGCCTGGGATTGTGGCCTGGCAGAGGTCCAGACAAGAATACATGCAGGATAGACTCTTCAAGGTAAGGCCTAAACACATATGCAGGTTTTCCTGCTGCTGAGGAAYTTGCTACCTGTGACTTTTGCTGGATTACATACGTTTTCCACCAACTTTGAAGAATGGTGAAATGTGTTGGCCTCACTCCCGTTGAATTTAATCACTCAAATCTCCTCTAATATTTCCTAGGCTCAGTGGGTTGTAGAAAACTGTCATTAAACATGCARAAGCAACACTGACGTTTACTCTGCAAAGAGAGAGAGAACATATGGAGCGAGCCCACGCTTTGTGCACTGCAGCACTTCAGAGACTGGATTAGCATCTCTTTTTGTGCAGTTGCTAGTCTGGCCTGGAAGGTTTCTTAATTAACATATCCTTGTGCTATACTTATTGCAGCTGCAAGTACGAGCCTAACATAGTTTTAAAACTTCTGACACTTGATTTCTAGTAACTTGCAGTGGGTTATCACCAGTAGTCAGATATTGGCATCACAAGTTAGGCCATATCTGTTACTAAGATGTTTACTTTATTGATGCCTCTCTTTTTTTCATCACCCCACACTCCCCTGCTATCCCTCAACCCTCAGAGATCATGTAATAGAGTATTTGATTCCGCGACTTTACTCCATGCCATATAACTGGAATCAAAAGATAAATATTACCCACAAAAGCTCTGGAAATAATAGAATTTTTCAGTGAGAAGAAATGCATTTTCAAATACGCTTCACAGCTTTTACATGGCAATAAACACTTCTCAGAGTGCCCTTCTAAGCAAAATGGAAGTAGCTTTCTTTAACCCCAGTTCTTTTATATTTGCAGCTTGATATTTCCTATATGAAAAATATTGAAGTGAGAAGTAGTAAATAATCATTCTCTGCTACAGGGAAATACTSCAATGAGTATTTTGGAATCAGTACTAAAGGTCTATTCTACACAACAAAGGGAAAAAGATGGAAGGGGAACAGAGCCAGTTGTAATTGGCTTATGGATTTTGTAGTTCCTTCATTCYCTCCTTTTCGTTCTGTTTGTGAATATATATGTATACATGTRTGTATATTTCATGTACTGAAGCTCCTTCATGGCTCCACCGAAGGCCTTCTGACACTGGTGGGGGAAAAATACAAATGTGAGCTCTGGATATCTTGATAATTTGGAAAACCTTAGGAGAATCCCAAGCTGGCACCTAAACTCTTTGATTGCAATATCTTATGCAGCATTCCTAGGGCTGATGGAAATGATCCAAGGATAGCGACAGGCTTTAGGGTGAGCTCCAGAACTGTATTTCATGTTCAAACAAAATTGGTCCTGTATAGGTTAGACTTTCTCTGCATCTGTAAGCTGTGCTCCTTGTCTGTGCAATTCCCTGATTCAACACTCATTTCAGTGTTCAAGAAATTAGGTTTATTTCTTTGACAGCTGACCTAGAAACTTGGGGTCATGTTCTCATGCTTCTTGGTGGAGAATTATGTCACATCCGTTACTGTAGCATTTTTTAATGTCAAAAAGATCAGTAAGTCCCATATAGAGTTCATGAGGCCTCTGGCAGTTTCCTTTTCTTTTCACCTGTAAGGGTCGGGGGGTAGCCTTGGCTGCAGTGATCATGAATTTGTAGAGTTCAGGATCCAACGAGGAGGAAGCCAGGCTGTGAGTAGCCTTGCAACCACAGACTTCAGGAGGGCTGACTTTGGCCTCTTCAGAGAACTACTTGGAAGAATCCCATGAGCTAGGGCTGTAGAAGGAAGGGGGGCCCAWGAGAACTGGTTAGTTTTCAAGTAGCCCTCCTCCACGCTCAGGATCAGTGCATCCCTATGAATAAGAAGTCAGGCAGGGCAGGCAGGAGCCCTGCATGGATGAACAGGGAGCTCCTGGCAAAACTCAAACAGAAGAAAGCAGTATACAGAAYGTGGAAGAAAGAACAGGCCCCTTGAGAGAAAAACAGGAACGCTGTCACGGAATGCAGGGATGTGACACACAAAGCTAGGGCACATTTGGAATCAAGTCTGGCAAAGGACGTTAAAAATAACAAGAGCTTCTTCAAATATATCAATGGCAAAAGGAAGATTAGGAAGAACGTGGGTCTGCTGGTGAATGGGGTGGGTGCCCTGGTTACAAAAAACACGGAGTACAGAATGATTTCTTTGCTTCAGTGTTTACCAAGGGCAGTCCTCTGGAATTCCAGGCCCTACAGAAAAGAGAAGAAGCCTGGATAGAGGAAGATTAGGTCAGAGAGAACTTAGGGAAAATTGATTCCCATAAATCCATGGGCCATGGATGGGATGCACCCCAGAGTGCTGCGTAAGCTGGCAGATCTTATTGCCAAGCCACTCTCTATCATCTTTGAAAGGTCCTGGAGAGCAGGGGAGGTGCCTGAGGACTGGAAGAGAGCCAATGTCGCACAAGTCTTCAAAAAGGGCAAGAAGGAGGACCCAGGCAACAACTGGCATTTCAGTCTCACTTCCATCYCTGGAAAAGTGATGGAACAGCTCATCGTGGCTGATAGCCTTCTATGATGGAATGACTAGCTGCATAGATGAGGGGAGAGTGGTGGATGTCATCTATCTGGGTTTTAGCAAGGCTTTTGACACTGTTCCTCACAACATCCTCCTGGGCAAGCTCCTGAGGCATGGGATAGGTGAGTGGACAGTGAGGTGGATTGAGAACTGGCTGCATGGCAAAGCTCAGAGGGTGATGATCAGTGGTGCAGAGTCTAATTGGAGGCTTGTATTTAGCGGTGTCCCCCAGGGGTCAGTCCTCAGTCCAGTCCTGTTCAATTTATTYATCAATGACCTGGATGAAGGGMTGGAGTGCTCCCTCAGCAAGTTTGCYGATGATACCAAACTGGGAGTAGCAGCTGATACCTCAGAGGGCTGTGCTGCCATCCAGAAGGACCTGGACAGATTGGACAACTGGGCGGTGAGAAACCGCATGAAGGTCAACAAGGCCACATGCAAAGTCCTGCCCTTGGGGAGGAATAACCACAGACACCAGTACAGGCCTTGCCTTCTGGAGAGCAAATTTGCAGAGAGGGACCTTGGYGTCATGGTGGATGACAAGTTGACCATGAGGCAGCAGTGCCCTGGTGGCCAAGAAGGCCAACGGGATCCTGGGGTGCATTAAGARGAGCRTCTCCAGCAGGTCGAGGGAGGTGATYGACTCCCTATATACAGCCCTGGTGAGGCCACRTCTGGAGACTGTGTCCAGTTCTGGGCTCCCCAGTACAAGAGGGATGTGGAGTTACTGGAGASAGTMCAGCGCAGGGCTATGAGGATGATCAGGGGCCTGGAACATCTGCCCTATGAGCAAAGGCTGAGAGAGCTGGGCCTGTTCAGCCAGGAGAAGAGAAGGCTGAGGGGGGACCTGATCAGTGTCTATAAATACAAGGGAGGGGGCCAGCCTCTTTTCAGTGGTGGCCAGCGATAGGACTGGAGGAAACAGCCACAAACTAAAGCATCAAAAGTTCCGTAGGAACTTGCAGAAAAAATTCTTAACAGTGAGGKTGACAGAGCCCTGGCACAGGCTGCCCAGAGAGGTTGCGGAGTCTCTTTCTCTGGAGATCTTCAAAACCTGCTTGGATGCAGCCCTGTGCCACGTGCTCCAGGTGTCCCTGTGTGTGCAGGGCAGTTGGACTCTATGACCTCTGAGGTCCCTTCCAACCTTAAGGATTCTATGACTCTATGATTTCCACAGAGTCTTCCCCCTTGATTAGAGCTGTTTTGTAATCAGTTTTCACACATATTGACTCACAGGAGCCAAGCGTTTACCAGGGGTCAGAGACTGAAGTTTGGTCTGTTGCAGAGCAGGGATTCAATCCTTCAGCTGCTTTGAAAAATGAGACTTTGAATTGATGTCAGAGGCTATCTGCAATCTAGGGAAGGGACTAGAGCAGAGGCTTCACGTGCTTGGTGAATGAATGGCATCCTTTAATTGAGGTTCAGATATGGTTGCTGACAATAATCCAGGCTGATGCTRAGAAATGCATAGATTGTAGCAGCTGTGTCCCACCCCTGGGAAGAAGAGATAAAGTTGCTTTGCCAGCTGAAGATGAAAAAAGACCTTTTTAGAAACTAATGCGAGATGATTTCCAGATTTAGTGAGGACTCTGAAAGGACTCTGGAGTTTTGTACTGTTCTTGATAGATGGGCTTCATCAAGAGACCTGCCCCTCCTCAAAGTGCGTTTGGCCCTGAAATGCCAGCGGGAGGGGTATTTTATTACAAAGCTGTATCAATTCAGTGAAACTTTCTGTCTCCAGATTGGCCTGGATTCTGCAGGTTACAAATGCTCCATCTGTGGTAGTGGATATAGTACCTATGAGGTAGTGTGTGTGGGCTGGATATAAAAAGAGGAAGAAGTACTTRGGTAAATGGAGAATAGGAGGGATGTCAAGACTGACTCCAGTGCCTTGGGCTGCCTCACTGTTAGCTCTCATTATGAGTTAATTGCTTCTAGGCATGAGGAAGGCATAGCAAATGGCAGGCATTCATATGCTATCCACATGCCTCAAGCTCAACAGGTGATCTCTATTTAAGAGGCTGTATTTAAGAGTCCTCCATCCATGCACTAAGGGAACTTTGGATGTAGTCTTGAGTATCAGGAGAGCTGGAGTGGAAAAGGTGAGGTGAGGCAAGCATAGTGCTTCTATAAGGCCAACTCCTATAAAGTTAAAAGGCTCAATGAGAAGATATTTTTCTTATTATAACCCTCTCAGGGAACTCTGCCTGGGACCCAGTCTTTGGGTCCGTATGTAGCTGTAGCTCCAGTAGAGATGGCCTCGTTGAGGAAGCATTGTGGGCAGCCCATGAGCAGGAAGCTGAGAGTAGTTTGTCTTACCCCAAGGAGAGAATAGCGACCAGGAGCAGCAAAAATCTGATSATCCAAGCCCTCTGCCCAGCGTTGGCCACAGAAGAGCCAGCAGAATCAGTGGTGAAATTAAGTCGAGAGAGTAGTTATTGCTGTTGGGTATAGGATCTTTGTGCAGATGCAGAGGAGAAAGGGGTGTGAGAAGAGTATAAAACTTCTCTGATACCTTGTATGACACAGGCCACAGATTTTCACTTGCAGCACCTGTATGGCATCTGGTATCTCATGTTGAAAATGTTTCTTACAGCAAGGCATTCAACCTCTCTGCAGAGATGGGGATTTCATCATTTACCTGGGTATTTTGTTCCAGTGATTAATCATGTGTTCTCCTAAGAAACTGCCCTGTTACTATGTTGGATTTCCTGGGTTTCACCTTCTGGTAATTAGTTCTTGTTATGTCTCTCTCTGCTAGATTAAAGATCTCTTTGTAGCCAGTATTTTCTCCCCATGTGGGTAATTATACCCAGTAGCCACGCCGCTTCTCAGTCTTATTTTTGATTAACTAAAACAGATTGAGTTCCTTAAGTCTTTCAATGAAAGGCAGCAGGCCTTTTGTTGTTTCCTGGCTCCCAGTCCTTGATTTGCATTTTGTGACTGTTCTCTCCATCCTGTCCAGTTTTGCTACATCTTTGTAAAAAATGGGTGCCAGAACAGGACTCTCTGTTCTTCTRTCAACAAGTGCATATCTGAGCCATCAGCCATGCCAGAACTTTTTATTTTTACAATTTTTAGAGTAAACAATATGCTATTATGCCTTTTTTCCCCTTCCTTTTTCTTTAAAGATCTGAACTCAGAAAACCTGCAGATAATCAGAGGGAGGCACCGACTATCACAAGGGCAGTATTTCAGCTCATATCTGCTCCAGGTTGGACTTTTATTTGAGTTCCTGTCTAATTTGGGTATAGTTGGCTGAAAAACTGCTGCCCTTCCACAGGGCAAGGATTGCTGCAGGGTAGGGCACCCTGCTCCCTTATGCCAAGAGGATTCAGCAAGAAGTGTGGGGATGATTGCCTTGCCAGGAGCAGATGCCTTTCTACCATGGGAAAAGCAGGGGCTTCCTCATTCAGAACCATATTTCTACATTTAGATCTATACTACCCGTACAATACACAGGAGATGAGTCTTTTCTGTATATGACTCACTCTCCCTTTGCAGATATGTTCCAAATACATGTTTTGTAAATAAATGTTTGGGGGATTCGTTCTACTGCTGACAAAGATTTTGTGAATGTCACAGGTAAACCAGGGTCAGCTTTTTTTGAGGGGTTCCAGAATCCCAGATTACTATTTTCTTAACTCTCAGTAATTTAGTTTTCAAGTGCTGAGGTAAAAACATTCAAATATCAGACAAAACATGACTTTATTCCACAATTTAGCAGAGTAATTTGAATCCATTGACCATTTCCTATTCTAGAGTCATTTGTAATACATAAGGTACCATATTATTGCTTTTGTTAATACACTAGCATTCARTGGAGAAGGTGTTTAGGTGCAGCAGAGCTGCTGTTGCAGTGACAGCGTTATTTTTAAGGATCTTGTGCCTTTGGAGAACTATATCAAAAGACTTTCATGTTACCCTAAACCGAGAGGCTTATACTGTAGTATGAAATTAGAGGCAGCACAGTGGATGTACTTCAGGTAAACCTAATCTACAGCAACAATCACCTAATCACTGACATAATTAAAAATAGACAGGAAGATAGTTAGAGAGAAAAAATATTCTGACTAATATATCTTTTGTTGATTACATGCACTGAAGGAAACATCAGAATAAACAGATTTAAGCATGGTTAGGAGCTTAGATCGTATATTATTTCTTTCTGTTTGTAACACAAAAGAAAGGGCTCTTTCTGCCAAGCTTGTCTGATTGCTTGTGACAAGATTTGGAGGGCTGCCTTTAGAACAAATGGAGGTTTTTCTTTTCAGTGATCCCAGCCTGGGTACCTCAACTGGGCATCGCTGAGATGTGACACAAAGCTCCCTTGATCACAGTGCAAGCTTGTGAAGGAGGGTGAGAGGAATAGTTCTGAGACAAGGCTGAGGAAACACTTCAACACTGAGGAAAAAAAAGAGCCATTTGGGGCTGTAAAATAACATTTAAACTGTGCCATAAAGCCTGTGAGGGTCTAAGTGCTTGTGGCAGTATGATGATCAGATACATAAAGTATGTCCCCATGGAGGGGCACAGGGAGGTGGGAGCCTGTCCCACCACGCAGATGGAGGTGATACCTTCTCTTAAAAGGCAGCTGTAGAACGACAGAGGACTCAGCATTACATTGTACAGATGGCAAGTTGACACACAGATGGCAGGAAGAAAAAGAAAAAAAAACACATATGAAATTTATGACCAAGTCAGACTTTGAACCTGGATCTTCTGAGTCCAATGCAGAGGCTGCAGAAGAGGCTGAAGAAGTTGTGCTGGAAGCAKACAGGGAGGGAGCAGTATCAGGGGCATGGTGAGTGTCGAGATCCAACCCCAGGAGATAAAACACAGTCATCAGTGGGAAGCGAGTGAAGCTGGAGCACCGAACAAAGCTACACGGTCCTTAATCAGCTTAGATGATCACTTTGCCGCAAGCCAACACCAGAGTGTGCAAAATTTATATATTCTTACCTGCCAGCCTGCTTTTATGACCAGAATTAACTCCTCTAGGCCCTCAGACATACTTGTCTAGAATAATTAGACAAAAGAGATGGAAAGGAAAAGAAAGAAAAAACAAAACAAAGTAAAGAAAAAGAGAGAGCTCTTTGATCAAAGCCTTCTATGGATAGGATTCATTACTATTATTGTAATACCTTCTACTGTAGCAGTGGGCCTTTCTTAGGCAGAAGATGCCAGTTGGGATGAAACAGGTGCAAAGCTGGTTCACTTTATAATGTGGACTCTTGCCTAATAGGGGCTGAACTCTGGCCATCAAATGCATTTCARTTAGAGCCTGAGGTTTGTCCCTGAAATGACAGAAAAAATCTGTGAATCAGCCTACTACGCATATGTTCCAGGCAAAGACTTTYGCATTGGATGTGCATCCAATCCCTTCTTTTGGCTAGAGTACTGCTCCCATAGAAAGCAGTTTCTAGCAGGACAGTGTAAATATCACAGGAACACACCCTGTGCAGCAGTAGACACCACAGGTTTCCTGCAGAAAGGCTTGGGAAAAGGAGCAGGCCCACACCCATCTCATCTGCCTCCTTCTAACACAGAATATTTACATGCAAGTATTTCCTTGCTTTGCTGTAGTAAGCAAGGAACAAGCTCGTGTTTTCAGGGCACATTTCAAAAACCGTGAGTGACTATCACCAGCTTGCTTGGGGTTTAAGTCAGGTCATTGCTGAGGTGCACTCCTAGAAGCCAAGTCAGATTAAGTTGGTTCCAGATATCTCAAAGCAGAGGGAAGGCTGTTATTAATGTTGTCTATGCCAGAACCCAGGATTCAGAGAAAGAAAAATGGAAGCAGGAAAATTGGCAAAACAACTTCTCACCAGCTGACTGTACCTTAACTACAGTGTCCTTCCTAGCTGTTCCTGTGTGAGGTATTTAAATCAAGTAAGGCTGGGAAAAGGAGAAAGAGAGAAATGGCCAGGGTTGTACACTGCATCTGGTTCAGACCTTCCAGCCTAAGATGTCCTTCTGGACAGAATTGGGTATTATTACCCTCATTTTGCAAATGAGGATTTTAAATGGGTTCCCTTAAATCACAGAGCAAGCTCTACTCAGAGCTGAAACAAGCACTGGCTYTCACTTGCTTTTAATTGCACACTTGAGCCATTATTATTAAATAATGCTATTACGGAAAAACCTAAATGGCCTTACTGCGACAGGATATCTGTTATGTTATGTTGCCTGGTAGGTTTACARCAAGAGACATAATCATGTTGGAGCTAAGTAGATGAGAGGAAYGAATGGACAAAGGATATGTTCTTATTAAAAGCTAGCTAGGAAGCTAGAAACTGTCCAGCCTAAAAGCACTTGTTATGTGACTGAAATTTCACCATAAGAAATTTCAAGTTTAACGATAAATTCTAATTCTCTACTGAGAAAATGCAAATGACAGCTCCTGAGCTGCCCACTTTGCAGGCATTTGTCAACTTTGTTTTCTGCCTTCACGGCTGCAGTGGGAACCAACGTGAACCTTTTTGACAGGCAGAAAGTCAGCAAGCCAAAAAATAAGGATATAAATTCTGTTTTAATTTTTCTAAAGTTAGGGGAGGATTCTTCCTCAGAACTTCACTTCCATGCAAAGCACTTGTATTTAACAACTCTCAAACATTTGGGGAGCACAACAGCATAGAGTTTTGCGCGTGGTGCAGCAGGTGAAATTCTGAGGCATAAAACAGACTATAATCCAGAATTTTCAGAGTAATTGTAGATTCTAAACCTGACTTTTTTTTTTCCATCTGAACACCAACACATCATAAAATAACAGAGTATTTTAGATCCATCTCTCTGCTCAAAGCAGGGCCAACTTCAAAATCAGATCAGGTTGGTCAGGCTCTTTCTACCTGAGTTTTGAAAGCCTCCCAGGGTGGAGACTGTACATCCTCTCAGGACTTCTGTTCAAATGCCTAACCACCACCATGGTAATTCTTTTCCCTTATATTCAATCAAATTTTCCTTTGTTGCAACTTGTGACCACTGCCTCTTGTCCTTTTGTTGTCCTCCTCCCACCTTTAATAGTTGAAGAYAGCAATTAGGACTCATTAGCCTCCTTTTCTCTAGGCTGAAAAAGCCCAGTTCCTTCAGCCTCTCCTCATACAGCACATTTGCCAGGCCCCTGTTCATACAGGTGGCCTCCACTGGACTCTTTCCAGTTTTTCTGTATCTCTCTGGAGATACTGGAGCCCAAAAGAAGACATACTACTCCAGATGTGACCTTGGAAGTACTAGATAGAAGGGAATAATTACTTCTCTCAGCTACTGAGACAGACCTATCAAATGTACAGATGGGGGCTAGAATGGCACAAGTTCCTTAATAGGAACTTTGGAGAGTGAGTAGGATGCCAGGAAAAAGAAAAAGGCTGTGATTCTCAGAGYGGCCAGAAAATACATCCTTATGCAGCATATCATTATTATATGCAGAATGGAGTTGCAAAGGCAGCAGCAGAAGTTGCATTGCTCTCAATATTTTCAAAAGAAATCATTCAGACAAAATTAGAGGGGAGGACTATTCCAAGCTCAAGTACCAGCTATTCAGAAGCAAGTGCTGAAATGAACTGAAAAAAAAATCCCTTTTGGCTCAGAGCTCTACTTTAATGTAGGACACTCTGTAACCAAATACAGTTTATGGCTGCTCCAGCTCAGCTAACCTTAACCTGATTAAGATGTATGTAATWGGGGATGAAAAAGCAGGGTCAATTACTAGGTCTATCATTCTTTGGCAGGCTAGTGACCACAACTCCCAGTGTTCTCTGCTCCTTAGTTCAAAGTAATCTCTCTGGTATGACCTAAACTGTTATTCTCCTCAAAGTATTTATCTATGGCTGGAGCTATAGAAACATGCCATGCTAGTTTACTGGGGTTGAAMACTTCCCAGATTTCCAGTAAGAATAGCTCCAAAGCTGTATAAAGACAAAACTTCATTATKTGTGAAGAATTTTGGACAGAAGTTACTGAAATAAGCAAGCTCTACCCTGATGAAAAGTAAAGTGAAAGGTAAAAGGTCTTGCTGCAGTTTGGATAGATATGGAGGATCCTTTCTGTGCTCTGCCACAGACATCCCAAGCCACTGAACTCACCCAGTAGCTCTTGTTCCTTTAGTAAAGTAAGGATGTCTGCCCTGGGGGCCCTGCGAAGGTGACTTTCCTAAAGCTGCATTGCTAGTGCAGTGTAATACTGTACCACGTGCTCTCACACAGCAGCGAGAGAGCCATTCTATTCTCCACTTCCTCAGAGGAAGACAAATTTAGTTTAGTATTTTCATAGGAATCTTGCCACTAGAGACCTCCCAAAGGACAGGCCAGACCAGCACATCCATAGTGTACCTTGAATACTTGCGCACTGCTTTTTATGAGGCTGAACAATGAGAGAGAGTGATCCATTAGTTATCTCACTGTCACTCCAAGATTGTTCCCTGCAGCATATTTTACAGTGCTTTGTCCAGGCCTGTTTTAAAACATGCAAGTGATGAGACTTCCACCAGTTTACATGGGGGAGCTATTTTATGGGCTAAGAGACATCACCGTTAGTATTATTTCTTGTCACATGCATCAGCAACTCTCCCATAAATAATTGCTAACACTACAGCTACAGTACAGGCCAGGGAAAGATGAAAGAATACAAGCAACATGTCAATATTTCAACGAATAAAAGGGCTCAAAAAGGAACTGAAACCTCCTGTTCCTCCAGTTCCATATGGTATTTAGCCACTGTCAARCTAGAGACACTTTAAAATGTTCAAATAAAGTAACAGTACCTCCACAGTGATCCCTGAATAAATGTGAGATAATTTGAGAGCGCTCATTCACACAGGGCAACCGGGCTGCTGAGGCTGCTGAGTTTAGCTGGGACAGATCCAGCAGAGTTGGCTACGGACTCTTCTGTCCCACTGTAAGGCCATTGCTAAGTAGAGTACCTCATATACATCATGAGATAAAAGCCTAATTAGGAAATTACTGGAGAGCAACTTAGATTCTTTCCTGTTTTTCCTACTGCATCTGAGGAAATGGACAAATGATCAGGTGAGTAATGTCATACTTTATGTAGCATATTATATCGAAAAGTCATATCCTGCTCGGCAAATTATTCTCCTTCTACAGAGGTCAGCACCTGACACAATCAGCAAAACCTTGAAATACTGTATGCAGACAGGTCTGCAGTGCTCTATATAAGTGAAAAAAGAAAAAGAAGACTTTCTTGCTGTCCCCCTGCTGGCAAATCAGCACCTTTGCTAAGTAGCAGTATACTCTGCCTGGCTACTAATTCAACACTGCTAGTGGCTCTGACACCAACAGATGCTTTTCAAAATTCTTTGTTGCAATATCTCACTCAGGGCAATCCTCTGGCAAGTAATTTAATAGYTTCACTGTGATATGCTGTGCAGTGTCACTCGTTTCCTTTGTTCCTTGTTATATGTCCATGTCCCTCAATTCTTTAATAAAGCAAGACTGCTGAATACATCCTGCACACTGTTTTTCATTTAGAATACTGCTTTTCTCTGAAACAGTGAGCAGGCTGGTGCATACTGCACGAGAGAGAATCTCACTGAATGACACACCACAATAGCTTTGAAGACCAGGAAAACAACACAACCCAGCTATTTAGCAAGAAGGCAGTAAATACAGAACAACCTAGATTTAGAGATGCACTTTCTGACCTCAGGGTCTRTTCTACCCTCCAATCAAGGCAGATTGGTTCTGTAACTCTTTCCTTGTAATGGGACTGGTACAGCTTATGCATCCCTGAAGCAATGTATCCCTGGAGATATTTTTACAGTGTTTACTAGAAAGCGAGATGTTTTTCTTAACATTCAGACTTCAGAAATTTGCCTTCTCTAAAGTTCATTGTATTATGCAATGCCCCATTGTACTAAGCCTGCACAACGTCTTTCCCTCTTGGGAATTTCCTTGAATTTATTTGGAGTTAATTATCATATCTCCTTTTAGTTGTTGCTTTGCCAAGATGTATATAGCTTGCTCTTTTAATCTTTCCATATCAATCAAGCCTTCCCGCTACCTAATAATAACTGTGCCTCCTCTCTGAACTCCCTCCAGCTTGTCAGTATCTGTCTAGTGACAGATGTGGTGCTCAGAACAGCGCATGCGATGCCAGCTGCATTTGCAGCTGTGTAGAGAAGGCACTTCGTTCATCTGCTTTGCCACAGAGCATCTAAAACTAGATCGCCCAACTGTTCTGTCTTTCCCTGCCTTGTAGTGAAGAGCCAAGGAAAAGCATATTTCACTGATGGAGAGCTATGAACCAATGGAAAGTCCCACTACATAGTTTAAGCCATGATTCTCACTRAGAACTGGCCCTTCAGTCAACATTGGCTGCCTTTTTTTTCTGAGGAGGTACTAGTCATAGAATCATAGAATCATTATGGTTGGAAAAGACCTTTGGGATCATCAAATTCAATGGTAGTCACCTAGAACAAATCCATTCTGCATATGGATTAGGCATTGCCTCTATCCTCAGGTTACATTTTCTGTGGAAGCACCCTCAGAGGTCCAAACAGTCAAAGTAAACAGTAAAGCCTTTGCAAAGAAAACATTTTTTTTAAGATGGGTATATTAGAAAATACTTTCTGATTTACTTATTATACTGCTCATTATACTAAGAAATAAGATTACAATTCATCCTGAAGTCAACCAATGAATTACAAAGCCTACTTTGGCAAAATCTGAGTGTCTGCCCAGTTTTCATCAAAATGTTTTTGGTATTACAGGAAGAGATATGTATGTCAAATAGCATATATATTAACCAAAAAAAAGTATTATATCTACTTCTACTACAATGTAGCAAACAACTTTTTATTAATATTGAAAGAATAAAAAATAACTTCTATAAGCATCTATTGGGATGTTTTAATAAGAAGTTGCTAAGTAACTTGTCTGACCAAGATTTGAAATCTCTGTCACTAGTGACAGAGTGTAAAACTAGTGACCTAGTTGTAGGTCATATCAGAAATGAAAATTTGCATACAAAAGTGAAAGACAAACATAAAATGGAGAAAATACTAAGTAAAAATATGAAACGAGTCTTCATATTTGCATGTATAAAAGAGGTGATAAAAGAAGTAAAAAAGATGAAGTAAAATAGTATTTTGCTATCTTAGATGCAGCAGGAGCAATGTTTAAACTTAAGAGTTCTCCATCTTCACAGTGCTGAAATTACCATAAAGCAGATGGTTGTAACAATGGGGTAATCTATATTTTATCCAGTAATGGATTGGACAATGTTATAGTTAATCAATAAACCAATTCCACCTTATAGTTAAAATCAATAAACTAATTACACCGGGTCAATTTGTTTTTTCAGGCCTTCTTTCAAACTTTTAGCAAAAAGTTTACATTCATCACTTGAGATCTGTAATTAAGATGTGATATATTCGAGCACAGCTTAGAATACCTGGCTTCTTAGAGGAGTCATTTTTTGACTTGTATTCTGAAGGAAATGAAACTCAATGAAGAATTTGCCTCCTTTGGCCTTAAGATCAAGAACTATTCTTCTTTCTCGTTCTTTTTCCCCAAATACCCCAACTAAGATTTAGTAGTTGTATTACTTTTTTTTAAGAATAATTTCCTGCCCTTGTTTCTCACTTTCCTGTGAATCTTTCCCCTTATTATTCAGCTCTACTAGCATTTGAAACTCCCCCTGATTCAGCATTGAATGTGAATTTCATTAATGCACTGTTTATTTTTCTTCCAGACCAATTAATAAGGTGATAAATGAGATAGGACATAACACCAATCCCTGTGGCACCCCAGTAGCTACCTCCCCCAAATTAAAACACTGCTATTTATCATTACCATTTGCTAATGTTCTTTCCGCCAATTTGTAGACCCTGTGGCAGTACTCCTACTGAAGCCAATCTGAATTAATTATTCAAGTACATTCATGGGAGATGCAATATCAAATGCTTTATGGGAAACCAAAATGCAGTATACCAACTGCATTTCCACTAGGCACTACTGCTTTTGTTCTGTTTAAATCTGTTGTATCAGTTTGTGAAGATTTATTATTTTATTATTTGCACTTCAGCAGTGCCTGAAGGACCCAACTGGGCTGAGGACCCATTTTCATGTTTATTGCTAAAATTTTATCTCCAGCTGTTTAGTGATTCTTTTTACTTTTTTCCTCCTCCTGTTTCTTATACTTTTTTTTCATTTTCACCACAAGGATAGAATTTAAATTAATGGAACTGTAATTGCAAGGTGTCAAGGATCCTTTTTTTTTTTTTTTAAAAATCAGATACATTTCTATATTTTGCATGTTTGCTACTTCCACTTTGTCTCTTTCTAAAATCACTATGTTATGAAACAGGTCTTCATGAAAATAACCTCCTCTCCCTCCTTCCATAGCATGTATCTCTCCTGCTGTGCATTCCCCACTGGAGCCTATATCACTGATAATCCTGTGCCTGTGAAGGCTCAGTTAGTTGCACAGAGATGACTGATGTCACACTCAGAGGATTAAGTAGGAAATAAGCAGTAGGAGCACATCATCTTTCAAGAAACAGACCTCATCATATCTGTGCAAGAGAATGCTAGAATCATATTTTTAAAAAATATAGCGGTGCTTCTTGACACAAGAAAGAAAGCTTCTACATACCAAACTGAAAATACTTTGATTCAAAAGAAGAGGAAGAAGCATGAATATATGAACAAGCCTGGTTCTATCCTGAGCTTGTGGACAGACCAACTGTGTGAATAGTTCTTAGCTTCCAGCCCTGGTCTTTTAGATGGCTCCTAAAAAGTGATTTTGCCTGTATATTTACAAGTCCTTTATTTTTATTTTTGGACTGTTTTGTTTTGTTCTCCTTTGAAATATATAATACTTTTCCACTGTGTTCTCTGCCTTTCCTTTCTTGGGACTGCAAAGTAGCAATGCTAGTCCAGGAATGACACTAAAATCTCCTAGCCCCTAAAACCTCAAGAAATCCCAGGCTTAGATCTTCCCTCCCACCTAGTCTTYCCAACAATGCTGAGAGTTTCCCATCTCAGTGTTCTTTTGTATTGAAGCTATTTCATGACCTTAAAAAGTGATAAATCAGCTGCATTCTGAGTTTCTTTGAGATCCTTTATCTAACACAGACAAGAAAGGTTTCCATTCCCATTGTTTCCTACAGGTGCTGTGGAGCACAAGGTACTTTTAGTTTCATGATGACATCCTCCTTCACAGCACTTTAGGAAATTTGTCTACCCAGCAGTATCCTTCCTTTGAGCTCCTGCTGCATCTGGAACCAGATCCCTATCCCTTGCCTCCTGTGACTTGTACAAATATCTGTAACTGCCTCTCGTTGCTTCTTCAATATGCAGGGAAATATTCAGTATCTCCGTTTCAAACAGTCTTTGCACATTCCCCTCTGCTGACAGTTACATGCAAGCTACTGGCCAGATGAAGTTAGGCCTTATTTTAAATTCTATACCTCATAGGTAGATTTGGGCTTATATAGCGACCTCACCTCTACCTTCTCTGCCAGCTCCTGGTAGATCATTCCTGCTTTCATTCTCATCAACAYTTATTGATTTTAGTGAAAAGATAAAAGTCCACAGTAGCCTTAATGTATATTGTACCATTCCATCTTGATGGTTTCCATCCCTATCAAGAGAACTCCGAGAAGAGAGATTGAAAGAGGAGACAACTGTATAAACAGCAGAGTATACAGCTCTGTAGTCAGGTATGTCCTATAGTAGCCTTTACTTATTTCTTCATTATATAGAAGAAGCCAGGCTGCCACAACCCCATCACAGCCTCATGTGGCGGCATTTCTGCATTTCTTTAGGTAATATTTTCTCCAAGGTAACTTGACTTAGTTTAGTAATGTAATTTACCATGAATTGTAAAGTACTGTAGAAGAGTGAGCCTACATTTCTTTAAAGCTGAAATTACCCTTGCACTTCAGTTAAGGCTTTTTTTCTTATCCAAAACTATGGATATCAGTGTGAGCTGTAGTTGAGTAAGCAAGCCCTTAGCATTTCTAACTACATCTAGATTATGTAGTTAGAGTAAATCTACCTCTTTTGATGATGTTAAATGGGCTGTTTATACATAAAAATTCAAAGCTATTTTCTGACTGTGGTTCCCTAACCCTAGTTTTATTTAGGAGTCAATAATTCCATTCAAAACAATGCAGTGACAATGCGACAATGAAAGTGTTTTAATGGTGTTTTACTAGTTTGCAATGCTGTGCTATATCCCTGTGTCAGTGCTACAGATAAAGAAGAGAAACTATAAACATCAATGCAGACAGTAAAATCAAAGCAGAGACATTCCTGTTGAGATAAAAGAGAGACTCCAGCTAGCTTCTGAAAACTAACAAATGCATGATTTTTCCTGGCACAGTAGAGGTCCTTCTGCCAGCAAGGACCTAACTATAAAACAAAAGAATTCCTAAATTCAGAGCAAAACTTATTTCAAAACAACTCTTTTACCCCCTAAAGATTTTTTTTTTTTGGTTGAAAACTGGGATACGAACTGAATACTAGATGCCTAAGAAGTGTGATGGGAGATAGGAATATTTAGACTTAAATGAAAATATAGACATATAAGACATATCGCATAGGAATATTTAGACTTAAATGAAAATATAGACATATAAGACATATTACAAAATCTGTGGAAGGAGACGCAGATGGACAATGTAATACCAGTTTGCAAAGTATACTGGAAAAGCAAAAGTCTGTATAGTTGGAGGGATGGTACGGTACTATAACTCAAAATAGGCTTAGACTTAAATCAGATTAACGGTCAAAATTTGTTAATACTTAATAGAATCCCTAGGCATCAAACTTCAGTCTTATATTGAAAAAAATACAGATAAATTTGCATTACTCACTGCCTGATGAGGATGGTGATAGTGTTTCACACACTGAGGGTGATCAGGAAGGGCAAGAAAGAACAATGATGTTGGAAGAGTACAATTGCTGTCATTACTAAGTAAAATTTCTTGTGGAGTGTGATGAGTATGCTGAAGTTTTAGACATTACCAATTTTCTGGAAGTCATATAAAAGGAAGTCACAGGAGGAGAAGTCCTGACATATATACAGGACTTGGTTACGATCATAGAACATTTCTGGAGCAGTGACCATACAGTATTTAACTCCAACATCTCTATTTCTTCTTCAAGATCCACAAGATCCACTACTGCAGTGACTTTTTTTTTTTTTTTTTTTTTTTTTTTTTTGGCCAAGGAGAACTAGATGTAAAAGGAGGAGTCTTGTTGAAAAGAAGATAAAGTGAGTGGATAAAATAATAAAATCTTTTGGATAGCACTGAGACCGCCCAAAGATACCATGCTGAACATTTAGAGAAAATGCCTGCTACCTAAAAGTAAGTATTTGAGAAAGACCATAAGCTTACAGGCAAAGCTTAACAAAAGAGTGGAAGAGCTTTGCAAGGAAGAAGACATTCTTTGRGAAACACAAAGCCGCAGTTAACTCAAACAAACGAATGAACAAACAAATAAAACCAAAAATGAACAAAACAAAAGAAAAGTGGGCTGGCTGTTAATATAAAGTAAGGGAGGCTCAAAGAGGAATTTCAACTTCATGCTGCAAAAAACATATGCACAAATTATAAATCAAGACAGATTTCAGGGGCTAGGAGAGGGCTGCAATGTCTTTGAGGCCAAGAAGCAATCAAAGAACAGTAAGGAATAAAGATATCATAGCAGGAAAACGTAAGTCTATCTGATTCTATTAAACATGAAGAGCTTGGGGAAATTCTCACATGAAAACTTTTCTTTTTGAAAGATTCATCTGTCCATGTTCATACRTGGAGGTAGTTGATATCCAGTGGCTATACACTGGAATACATTTCGAAATGTCTTCCAAAAACATCTGCAATGACACTGAATGACAATGGCTCCCTTTAATAACATAGAATAGAATGCCGAAGGTTGGAAGGGACCTCAGAGGTCAYCRAGTCCAACCCCCCTGCTCATGCAGGGTCACCTAGAGCACGTGGCACAGGGCTGCATCCAAGCGGGTTTTAAAGATCTCCAAAGAAGGAGACTCCACAACCTCTCTGGGCAGCCTGTTCCAGTGCTTTGTCACCCTCAC
>NW_020456154.1:2340775-2350803 GCF_003342845.1 Nothoprocta perdicaria | reverse complement strand
GCTCCAGTCATTAGAGCTATCCCACCACGTTTCTGTGACATTTCTTAAATATCTTCAGTGACACTTGTTAAAATCGTAATCTCACATGAGATAAGAGTGAATGTCCTTGTATGGACATATAGGTGGTAAAATTATGAAAGCTAATTTTGCAGTGATTAGTTTCTGCAGACAAGATGATTGCTAGTGGAGTTTCACATAGATCTTTGTTTAGAACTATGTTACTCATGAGTTCATAARTTATTTGGAAATGAGGATTAATTATGAGATGTTTGCTAATGCTATTTTATTCTGAGTAACAGAAAACACGACTATGAAAACCTGTAAAAGCTTCTCACTATTGCACACAACTGGATAAGTATGAATCAATGCGTACTGGGAAAAATCCTAATTTTACATATGTAATGATGGGTTCTGAGCTAKTTATTACCATCAGGAATGAGATCTTCAGGTAATAATAGATAGCACTACAAAAATGCCAGTTCAAKGTGCTGTAGTAGCCAATAGCAATCAAAAATGTTAAAAATTTTGAGGAAGGGATAGCAATCAAAACAGGAAATATCTTTATGCCACTAGAATGATGGATTCATCATGCACCTGCAGTTTAAGTAACAAATGCAGATCTCTTGGTTTCAGAAACAACAGAGCAAGATCAGAAAAGGTCCTAATAAGCATAGCAAAATTATAAATGTCATGAACAGCTTTCTCCATAAGCAACAAATATATTTTTCTATGACATATCAACCTCAAAAAGAGATAATGCTGAGAAATGTTATGTKCATCTGTTCAATCACAAGAAGGATGGAGAAAGTCTTGGGCATTTAGGGAAAAAGTGCTTGTGTACTATAGAAAAGCAAGTACTATTGCACTATTTAATTTTATTAACTTTCTAGCCTTTCTGCTTATAGATGTTCACTGAAATTACGGAAAAGCCTAAAGCCTCTGACAATCATACCACTGTGACAACAGAAATAACAACAATTATTGCAGAGTTATTTGAGACCAAATTATATTTTACATACCCAAATCCCATTATTTTTATATCATAAAAGCTTATTTACAAATATAAGATCATAAATATGCTTGCATATGCCATCAGTTTGAATGGCCTACCCCAGAGCTGGCTTGCAAGGGTTGATGAAATAATATTCAAACAACATTGTAGGAGGAGCCAATGTGTTTTACTGAGTTAGTTTGAGTCTGAATCCCTGCAAGTCTGACCAACCTGAATTGAACCCAGGATTTCAAGGTATGTTTTCCTACTTTGCCTACTTTGAGAGTAACTTTCTATTAGAGACCTGCCAATTGTACTAAAGTTAAGGCAAGATAGCAGGAGCCTGTACAGTTAATTGAAAGGTTTTGCAAGTGCACAGCTTGAAAGGGACTCTTCTGATCCTAAAAAAATCAGTTGTTAAGTTTTGCACACCTTAGTCCACTGTTTTTACCTATTTATAGGGAATTGARAGCCTACTTAATATTTCCCTGAGAGAAATATTTCCCTGTACATGYACTCAACAGCAAATACACACACACACACATACAACGACGGAGTTTTTTTGCTTCCTATGGTGAGTTTGCTACATACCCCTTGTGCTCAAACAGTGGGTGAGATATACAGTCAAATAAGAAACACAGCTTCAGCTGAACTAAACCTCTTAAAGTATTTGGAAATACAGGTAATCACTGTGAGAGAGATCTCTGTAGTAATCTCTGTAGCTTAAGGAAAGAGTCCTGGAGTGGAGAGTGCACAAAAACTAGGCATGAGGAGACCAGGATCTGCTTGTCCTAAAGCAGCACTCTCACAAGTCACTTTTTAGTAGGAAATGTGTTTTAAGCCCCCCACTTAACAGATACAGGAATAYGTACCAGGGAAAGCCATTCTCCTTCTCCTGACTGCTGTTGACACCAATGGGATTGACTTGGTATCCTGCTGCAAGAGAGCAGCTCTCCATGGTCTGTGGTTCAGGTATGGCTTGTGGTTCCCATCTGTGCAGGAACAACTTGGCTACAAGCTTGTCAGCTGCTTCACATTCTCCCATCTGTAATTGCTTGATCAGCCCTCTCGAAATGCCTCTAAATCCAGCACAGCAGTTGCTGATAACACATGCCATATACCTCTTCCATCTTTTTGCTTTGTCCTTCTGTGTGAAATACTGTACTGAGCCTGATACAGAACTGATTCCTTCATTATGGGTGCATATCAAGAGGTTTCTAATGCTTAAATAGAGCATGTTAGATAAAACATGGAAATTCAGTTCATTCAACTGACCTTTAAGGTTCCATCTAGTTCAAAGCCTGGGATCACATCAGAGCCTGAACTCTTCAGCTAGCAATATTTACATACAGTCTGGAATGTGCAACTTGTTCCGTAGATGGAAAAATGCAGGTAAAGCAAAGTGTGCTCCAGGCTGCCAGCTCCACATCTTTATATGTCACACAAGCTAAGGTGCCTTGAGCCACATAGCTTCACACATTCAAACCCTGCTCCCAAAATGTCACTCTGACATTTCCTTCAGATAGCTGCTGTTAAGGTCAAACTCTTAAAGTGGTTGTCAAAAGTGGATGACCAAAGTAAATCTGTCTTGGAAAATGCTGAAGCAAATAGCAGGTTTATATGAGCAGAATAGCCTGTGAATACCATCCATCATTTCCCATGGCAATGTCTGATGTCTCCAGGAGAAGATCTGTACTTGGCCCCGTAAGGTTATATATACAAAAATTTGGCAAGTAATTGAGAAAAGAAGGAATCTTAGCTTCATATTCTCATGGTACATTTTTAATGGGATTGTAATGGAGARAAGATTTGAATAAAACAAAACATTCAAGTCACTATTGTAAAGGTATCTGAACTAGACTACTGCGCTACAAGCAAGAAGTTGGCCACAAGTAAGCACTGCGTATTTAATATACTATAATTATAGCTGCAAATTGTACCTCAGCTCAAGGCTATACAGCAAAGTTGTAAAAAGTAAAATCAATATTAATCTTTAAGGGCACTTTGCTACATTCTTCTTCTTCAAGGCTAAATTCAGCTAGGTCAGACCAGGTAGAAGTTGAAAAAATATGGGCTCTGTCTCCCTCAGCTATAAATATTATCTTCAGTATCAAAAGTTGGAATGCCACCAAGTACACTGTGTGGTTCCTTGGGGAAGCTCCGTCCTGGGTCTGAGCATCTATCAGAGCTCAACAAAGACATCTGGGATGAGGGCAAAGTGTTCTAGATCAATAGAGAAGAAAATCTCATACTCGTGACCTTTGGTGATTATCAAATAGCAGGAACAGATGCTGCTCTGTGGGCTTTTAATTTACACTTACTGTAGATGTAGGAGGAGGGTTGTTTATGTGAAACTTCTGTCTTGTAGTTTTTCCTTTTCATATGCCAACTGATGAAAGCTTTCCTGATTCAGATGGGTACAAACCTTGGACTTAAATATTGCTAGCCTCTCTCTTGTACAAAACCCTCTGGCAGGCTCACTTCTATGAGGAGAGTCACAACGCTTAGTAAACCCAGAGTTCAGTGCTTTCTATTAATCTATTTTACACTGGAGATTAGAGAACAGGATCATGTGCACAGTTAAACTGTCCACATGAGCATGTCATTTTTGCTCATTTTGCATTTTTACTAGATCAATTTTGGTAGCTCCCCTACTCAGCTGAAAATGTACATATTGCTATGGCTTAAGGAATAAGGGGTCGGCATCCTTCTTCCTTTCTGCTCCTGTATCTGTCTCTTGTTCTCCACTGAGAATAATAATGAACTATTGAATTAGAAAGATCATATATTATAACAATAATTATTTTGTTAAGGATAAGCAAAAATTCTTCACAGAAGTTCAGACATGCTTTGCTATTTTGAATCTCCAAAGACCATTTAAAAATTCACTTGCTRTTTACTCACTACTGTTAGAGTTGGTTGAGTAATATTCAATGGATAATTTATTTGCGAATTTTTCTTTAAACAAATTACTTATCTAATTTAAAATATTATTCACAAAGATATGTTTTAACATAAATTATTAAATATATTCATCAAAAAAGTTATTCAACAAATTTTGCAATATATAAATAAATTACTGAGCTTATTTATTATTCATTTACTTCTAATTATCATTTTAACTATTTATGCAGTAATCATAGTACACTACTATAAGCAGTTGGTGACACAAATGACAGGTTAGCGGTGTCCCCCAGGGATCAGTCCTCGGTCAAGTCCTGCTAAATTTATTCATCAATGACCTGGATGAAGGAATGAAGTTCCTCCTCAACGAGTTTGCTGATGAAAACTGGGAACAAAACTGGGAGGAGKAGCTGATACCCCAGAGGGCTGTGSCACCACTCAGAGGGACCTGGACAGACTGGACAATTGGGCGGTGAGAAACCTCATGAAGTTCAACAAGGGAAAGTGCAGGGTCTTGCACCTGGAGAGGAATAACCCCTGACACCAGTACAGATTAGGGGTGGACCTGCTGGAGAACAGCCCTGCAGAGAAGAACCTGGCCATCATGGTGGTTGACAAGCTGACCGTGAGGCAGCAGTGWGCCCTATTGTCTAAGAAGGCCAATGGGATCATGGGGATCCTACATTAAGAACAGCGTCTCCAGCAGGTCAAGAGAGGTGATCGACTCCCTATACACAGCCCTGGTAAGGCCACATCTGGAGCACTGTGTCCACTTCTGGGCTCCCCAGTACAAGAGGGATGTGGAGTTACTGGAGAGAGTCCAGCGCAGGACTACGAGGATGATCAGGGGCCTGGAACATCTGCCCTATAAGCAAAGGCTGAGAGAGCTGGGCCTGTTCAGCCTGGAGAAGAGAAGGCTGAGGGGGGACCTGATCAGTGTCTATAAATACAAGGGAGGGGGCCAGCCTCTTTTCAGTGGTGGCCACTGAAAAAACTAGAGGAAACAGCCACAAACTAAAGCATCAAAAGTTCCGTAGGAACTTGCGGAAAAGATTCTTAACAGTGAGGGTGACAGAGCCCTGGAATAGGTTGCTGAGAGAGGTTGTGGAGTCTCCTTCTTTGGAGATCTTCAAAACCTGATTGGACACAGCTCTGTGCCATATGCTCTAGGTGGTCCTTTGTGTGCAAGGGGTTTGGACTAGATGATCTCTAAAGGTCTCTTCCAACCTTAAAGATTSTATGATTCTATGGTTTTCTGATGGATCTATGATACATCTAGGGCTGGAATGAGGAGCAGGATAAATGGTTCTTTCCTCATTCATAGTCAGCGGGAAGATTCTTGTTAATTTGTTGAACTCTGGATTGAGTTTATTGTTCTAGTTTCAGGAATCAGAGAGTTGAAGTGATTTGTCTTTTTTTTTTGAAAAGAAATTTCTTCTGTCRTAAAGCTGATGAACTAGGCTTTGTTGTGGATTTTTGTCCATTCAATTCTTCTTTACTCTTTAAGGGGCATTAATTTTAAGTTATAGGARGGACATTTACTGGATAAAGAGGAACCAGAACTGGACATGTTGCATCCCCTAAATGACATTCTATCACAAGTAGGTTAAAATTCTTMCCAAGACTCTTATTTGAAACTAGTGCTAGATGTTATCAATTCTTTTGCTCTTCAGTATTCTGAAGCATGGGACAGTTCTTGTGGAAAGACTATTTCACAACTTGATCAATTTGAGTGAAACAGATGAGAACTAACATTACAAATGCCCAATTCTATTTTTCAAGAAAGTAGGTTTTTTATTTTATTTAAAATATTTTTTATTTAAAATATTTTTATTTTTTCTGGGCTGGAGTAATTGAAACTGGAATCTTTAACTAGGGTAATTGAAGTGATGAACACTGTCAAAAAATAGTGCACACACCTGCATGTGGACATACTGTCCTTTTTTTCAGTCCTCAGCTGTCTTGCACTTCTGTTATTAATTGAAAATCAGGACTTGTGAAGCAGCCTCTGGTTTTACTGAAGTGAGAAACTTTATGGCACAAAACAGGCTTAAAAACAATCTTTTTGAATGACATGGTGCATATCTGAAAAGCCCAAATTGTCATTTTTAGTTAATGTCTTGTGGAATAGTCTGTACTAAATGGAGCTGGCTCCATGGTCTGGTACATTTCTCCTGTTTCCCAGTTGGTGTAGGTCTTATTATAACCTGGAATGCAGAAGATGATTTGCTTGAGGCTAGACTGGAACCTTAGAAAAGCATCAAAGAGACAATCACGTCCAGAAAATGCAAATTGGTTACCACTGGGGCAAGGGAGAGTCATACTTTTATTTTTTTTTGGCCTGAAAACTTCTTTCTAAACATAAAGGCAATCTTTTGAGCACTGAACTGTAWCTCTGCTGGGCTGCCTTCTCATTGATAAAACTTGAAAAAGCAATTTACTCTCCTGGGCATATTTAAGAATTTACAGTAAAGAAAAGGGAGGGGTAAAAAGTCACCCACATTCTCCTACATCTCTTACCTTTTTTTTTTTTTTTTTTTCAAGAAATAGGAGGGAAGGTGAGGTGGAGGAGGCACAAGGGAATGACAGCCTTGTTGTTTCTCTTCCTTGTGCATTGTCATCCTAGCCCTTATTTAGAAGATAGCTTCTTGCCATCACTTTGCTCTCCAAAAGAGAGGCAGGGCAAACATCAAAGCTTCTCCAGGACTGAGTGCAAAGCTGTAAGCTCCAAGATCACAAAAAGCAAATAGTCCTCTAGACATGCACACACACAAAATAAGTTTGCAAATAAGCTTGCAGTAAAGCAAACGCCCATCTGTCTTGTAGTTCTGGAATAGTATACAGCCTTGCAAACATATCCATTAACACAAGTCCACAAACCTTCTACTGAAAATCTACCCGTATGACAAGAGGATACGGCCTCAAGTTGCATCAGGGGAGGTTCTGGTTAGATAGTAGGAAAAATTTCTACACAAAAAGAGGAATMAAGCATTGGAACAGGCTGCCCATGGAAGTGGTGGAGTCACCATCTCTAGCAGTGTTCRAGAAATGTGTAGATGGGACACTTAGTTGAGAGGCTTATGGTTGGACTCAGTGGTCTTGAAGGTCTTTTCCAGTCGTTATGATTCTGTGATGGTGTGCAGTGGTCAGGCTGGAGCATGGACTTAGGTTTTAGTTCCCACACTGAGACTCCCAGATTTAGTTAAACATATTGGCTTTCTTTCTGGTTGCTTTGTATTTTATAACAGGTGTCACCTTGCCCTAAATATTGGTGGATATACATCCTGAAGTCTCTCCACTCCACAAGGTAGCTCTAAACAGGGAAGGCAATGTCTTCTGCTCTCTTGTAAGCTGCCCTTGARTTATTTGGTATTTGAGGGAAATCTCTAGGCCCTATCAGTTGTACAGGGAGCCAGTAAGTGTGATCTTCTGTGCTCCCTGCACAACTCTGTTTCTGCTGGATTACATTGGACAGTTTGGCAAACCTGACCCCTGTTAATTGAGACATCTGATCTTCCCTGAGAAGCTTTTCTCAGGGAATACCCAAGCAAAGTAAGTTCAGGCTGCATCTACCTCCAAAAATTATCATTACTGTTCATATACAAGCTGTTTTATGTCCAGCTGGCGGAAGCAGGGCAGAAGGGCTCTGTTCTGGGGCACTGATGCCTGCTACTGGGCAATGATTGGGAAGAGTGAGCCCCTGTAGGAAATGACAGCCATTTTCAGAACTGGAGATAGAAAGCCAGTTAGTGGGGCGAACAATGAATCACGGTTGTGTTGTTACACACTGAGTGCGTTTTTAAGGCTTGCTTTTCAATGTCATTTAYAACCAGCACATAAAAAAATAGATCACTGGAAACCTGAGAGAAAGATTCATTGAGTGACATAAAACAAGTTTGCAGCTTTGAAGGAAATTTCACAGTCCTTCCTATCCATTTGTTCTTTTGATAATTTAGAAATAGGAATGGCAAAGTAACTTTACCTGGACTATATAATCGCTTCAGTGGTATCAGTATTGCACGGAATTTCCTGGCAGAGTTCCATATGGACCTTGATTTTAAAATGAAAGGAAAAACAAAGCCATGGGACATGGATGCAAACACCTTATGATTTATAGGGTTAATTTCTAGTGGCACCAAATTGTGTCTGCCATTTGGGTCGCAAGATCTTGGCTTACATTTATATACTGCAGTAATATTGTATCAGCAGGCTGGAGACAGGGCTCTGGTATGTGTTCTTCACTGGATAGTTGCCCATAACCCCTTTTTCAATGTAACACACTGGTTTGAAGCCAGGAGAAAGAGTTTCCTATCAAAAGAGTTCTCCAGCTTCATCTTCTCATCTTCTGTGCAGGGTCTGAAAAACATGCCACAACAACATATCATATTCCACTTATCTGACGACAAACATGCATGTATAAATGTTAACTTTTATTATTTCATCTAGAAACAGAGCTCTTGTGAATTTTGCTCTGGTTTGACTTCTCTGTCTTACCAGAAATGTCTAGGCATCCTTCTGAACCAGAAGAAATGTATATTCAAAGGCCACTGTCAAGAGCTTCTGAAAAAAAAAAGAGCTGCCATTTCTAGGAAGGTTGTAGCAGCATAACCTGCTGYTGCCCAGAAATCTGAGTGGTTTACAGAGAGTGTTATTTTCCAGAAATTCTTCATGACAAGTTTCAGTATGTAACTAAAAATRATATGTATTTTGGCAACTCTGTTTTTGTGCTAATACTGAGCTATCTGTAGTTGTTGCTCTAGCATACTGMACTTCTAGGATGTACAGGTACATGCTTTTAAACACTGTAGCTTACTTGGATAAATGATTTGGCTAGAAAAATGAAACAATACATTTTAGCCTTTTAYCTGAAAATTGTCCTTCTTCTAGAGGTGTAGCGATCTAGAGATCTCTTCTGATGTAGAGATTCATCAGTATTGGATGAATAGGACCAACATATTTCAGCCTAATGGTTCATCAGAAAAGAGCGTGTACAACATTTGCTGACTGTGTTTRAAAGTACTGAGAAACATGTTGAGAGGAAAGTTATGCTTCACTGTCCCTATCAAACATTATTTTACTCTCCACAGCCAGGTCACAGGCTTGGTGATATTTACAACTTGTTGACTCTGATGGCTGATTTAAAGCATTTTTCAAATATATCAAACAATTTTGAGACTGTAACACTGTGCTTGTAAAGCACTTAGCACAACAGGCATATGCCCATGATGAGGAATCCAAGTCTCTGCATCTATCATTTGCAATAGAGCTATAGATAATTTAAAGCTGATGGCTCTTCTCATACCCTTCCCATACACTCCGTGGAAAACAGGCTTTTATAATGGATGAAAGAGAAGACAAAGTATTTGATCCTGCAGGCTTAAGGAGATAATCAGAGGATGGGAGAGTTTTTCTCTGTTTGAAAAATCTACTTTTTCTTTCTGAGAGAAGGACAGGGGTTAACTGAAGAAAGATTCATGTCCTGGGTTACCCAAAGCCTCCTGTTCTTATGCAGGAAGAGATCAAACTCTGTCTAGCTTGAGTCACCAGAACTTTGAAGCTGTGTTACATCTCAGGTGACTACCTAGTTAAATGGGATTATTGGGCTGCTCATTTTTTGGCTAATCTTCCAATGAGCAATATAGTTTTAATCATGCACTGAAGTCTTTTCAGGAGGAAACTCTGCCAAAAGCTGTACATTTTCTTAAAATCTGATTTTCCATAAATAGTATCGAAAGCAACAAAGCATTTTACTGGATGTCTGTCAAAGTCAATGGGGAATCTTCCACATTAGCACTCAGAAAACATATGGTATTTACAGGCATTTTTTTTTTGGGGGGAATAAGATAGCAAAAATTTCAAGCACTTGAACAGGAAGATCCTATGAATTAAAATGGAGAGAAATTGCTATTTGTTTAGGGCGCTCTTTGCAACTGCTCTTGATATAACTCCATCAGCTCAAATCACCTCTCTACAGAACACCTCCTCTGTCAACTACATTATAGAAATCATTAGATAATTGGATAATTTTGTATGCCTGAGGTGTCGAGATGAGCTTCATAGTGATGTTAGGAAGTCAAAAAGAAAAAGGAAGAAGGGAGGGAGGAAGGGAGGGAGGGAAGGAAGGAAGGAAGGA